>NW_011128120.1:0-1722 GCF_000146605.3 Meleagris gallopavo
CAATGACCTCCGCCAGCTCCCTCAGCCACACCTGGATGCACCCCATCAGGTCCCATGGACTTGTGACCTCAGTACTGCCTAGGCGCTCACGCACGTCCTCTTTCCTGACTAAAGGGAAGTCTCCCATTCCCCAGACCCTCTCACTAACCTCCAGGCTGTGGGATTCCTGCGGGAGAGCCTTTTTCACTGCAGACGGAAGTAAAGAAGGCATTCAGTATCTCTGCCTTCTCAGCATCCCCGTTACCAGAACCCCCCCTCACTTAGTAAGGGGCCCACGTTCTCTCTAGTTTTCCTTTTGCTGTTAACATACTTGAAGAAGCCTTTTTTATTATCCTTTATCACTTTAGCCAGATTCAATTCCAGATGGGATTTAGCCTTCCTCGTTGCATCCCTGCAGGCCCTGACTACATTCCTATATTCTTCCCAAGTGGTCAGACCCTTTTTCCACATTTCATGGACCTTCTTCTTTCCTTCGAGCTTGCGCATGAGCTCCTTGCTCATCCACACAGGTCTCCTGCCACCTTTTCCCGATTTCCTGCGCACAGGGATGCACCGATCCTGAGCTTGGAAGAAGAGCTGTTTAAATGCTGATCAGCTCTCAGAGGCCCCCTTACCTTCCATAGCCCACCTCATACCCCCACATAGACCCCCAAAGCCCCACCGAAGCCACCCCCAATGCTCCCTATAGGATTGGCGTGTGAGGATATGTATATGGGAAGAATATGGAATGGGAGATTGGAAAAATGGAATCTATATGGGGTGGACATGGGATCAACATGGGATGATTGGGGATGAAATATGGATATGGAATGGGACTGGGATGATAACGGGATGGGATAAGTATATGGAATGGACACGGGATGGATGCGGATATGGGGGAGGTGAAGGGAAGAGGATGTGGGGGCACGGATATGGGATGGACCTGAGATGGCTGTGGGGAGGATATGATGGATACGGGATGGGATAAAGTTATGGCAGATGGACATGGGTGGCTATGAGATGGGGCTATAGTCGTTATGGGGCCATAGGGGCTGTGAGGCCAGGATGCTGCAGTGACCTCTGTCCCCCAAAAGTTTTACCCCCCCCGTGTGACACATGGAGCCCCACAGCCACTCCTCTGCCCTTTATTATTTACATGCAGGGTGGGGGGTCATCCCCCAAAATCAAAGAATAAACCTTAATTACACGCAACTACAGATACCGTTTGCTCTCTGTCTTACACTCCACACTCCCAAGGTTTCACATCCATTGGCTCTATCAAAGAGTCCCATAAGCTCTTTGCCCACTGCTCTACAGTTACATCTTCCCCCACACCGACCCCCCTGGGAACAGTCTGCTCTGTGGGGGTCCCCAGAGGGGTGTCCCCCACCTTGGGCTGTGACACCGTAGGGGTGACACAGGTGTTCCCAACTTCATGGTGTGACGCTGTGGGGGTGCCCACGGCATTGGGGTGTGATACGGGGATGCCACCAACTTTGGGGGTGTGACACTGTGATGCGGTGTCCCCACTTCCCCCGGGAAGTCCTTCAGCTGGTCACCAACTTTGCTGCAATGTCCTCAGGGGGCCTTCTGTCCCCTCCGCATGACGGTGACACCTGACGCTGGCTGGTGGGGGCGACAGAGTTCACCACCGTGCGTGTCCCCGTCCTCGTGGCAGACGATGGTGACAGCGCCAGAGGGCTCTGGTGTCACCGGGTCCGGCTGGAGGCAGGTCTGGAGGGG
>NW_011128120.1:2838-3598 GCF_000146605.3 Meleagris gallopavo
CGCCCGAACCCCGGCCCGGCGCCCCCCGAACACCCACCTGGAGAAGCCGAGGCGGCGCTCGGAGCCCCGGCACCGCTCCGCACCGCTTCCGCCCGGCCGCCTGCACGCGTCGCAGGGTGATGACGTCACTAGCCTGGGGCGGTGCTTCGCCTCAGCAACGTGCACGTGCGCGCTGAGGCGCTGTTGCTATGGAGATGCTGTCGCGACGGCTTCACGCGCTGCAGTGAGGGAGGCCGCGCTGTCGCCACGGCAACGCAGCCCGCACGCACAGCCTAAGCCCGAGTGGGGCAATGAGGGGCGAAGATGATTGGGGGGGCAGCGGATTCCGCAGGGGATCTCCTGGGGAGCTGAGGGAGCGAGCGGGGGAGGGCAGAGCTCCGCTCCGCTCCGCGGATGGCGGCTGGCGGCTGGCAGCGGGGCTGTGGGCTGGCAGATCCGCGGGGAGCTGCAGTGAACGGTGGGATGTGGGCAGAACGTGGAGATATGGGAAAAGGAAGACGAGGATCTGGACAACGCAGTGAGAGCCAGGCTGAAAGAAAGAAGGGAAAGAAAGAGAAAAAGTAAAAAAGATAAGAAAAAAAGGAAAAGACAAGAAAGGAAAGAAAGGAAGGAAGAAGGAGAGAAAGAAGGAAAAGACAGGAGAAAAGGAAGAAAGGAGAATCTCCATCTCCTGTTGGACGCAGAGGGGAACGCGGTGAGCCAGGATCAGGGTCAGGCTGAGGTACTCAGTGCCTTCTTTGCCTCAGTGTTTCCTAGTAAG
>NW_011128121.1:0-397 GCF_000146605.3 Meleagris gallopavo
AGATGCTTCCACCAGATAATCTCCTGAAATACTTTGTGATGGTTTAAACCTGTCAGGCAGTGAAGTACCACACAGCCACTTGTTCACTTTCTGGGATACAGGGGAGAATTGGAGAAGTAAAAGTGTGAGAACTCATGGATTGAATAAAATCAGTTTACTAGCTCAAGCAAAAGCTGTGTGCGCACACAAAGCAAAACAAGGGATTCTCACACTACTTCAGCCACTCCCAGGAAAGCAGGGCTCATCCCACATAACAGTTCATTGGGAAGACAAACGCCATGAATCCAAACATCTCCCCCTTCCTCTTTCTTTATCCTAGATTTTATTTCTGTGCATGATGTCATATGGCACAGAATATCCCTTTGGTTAGCCTGAGTCAGTAGCTCTAGCTGCGTCC
>NW_011128122.1:0-444 GCF_000146605.3 Meleagris gallopavo
AGCGGCAGCGTTCCAGGGGCACCACCAGCGGCCCCATCCCTCCCCTCCACAACCGAGCCGTCCTGCAAAGTCAGCCTTACAGTGGGGTGGGACGCTGTCTGGCTGCTCTACTTATTGTGGATGGGAATTGTAGGAATCGTGTCGTTTCTGTTACTCCTTGTTTTTTCTGATACATTATTAAAAGCTTTGTGTTCCTTTTGCTGTGTCCCTCTGTCTGCAGTCATTTGTGCTGTGTCAAAGCTCCCCAGCTCCCCACGCCCACCTCCGGGGCAGGATGGGGCACCACAGATGGCCCATGGTGTCCCTCAGCTGCCACCACCAAGCCCCAGACCTCCTCTGTGCCTGCAGTTCTTTGTGCAGCGGGATGCAGAGGGCGTTTCCCAGCTCGCCTGCGCTGCCCAGGGCCGTGATTGCCGTGGGATGGGCAGCAGCAGGGCACGGGCA
>NW_011128123.1:0-486 GCF_000146605.3 Meleagris gallopavo
TTGCCATGATGACGTGGAGCCAGTACAGGTGTCCTGATGCAAGCGTACGTGACGCCATGTGGGAGGCCTTACATCTGTGGGGAGTTGGGCAGAATGCAGATGATGCTTGATGCTTGGGGATCGGCTGGGCGCTGGCTGGAGGGTGGTGACATTTGTTGCCCCACGGCCACCCCACGGTCACCTCTTCATAACCTCATTCCCACCCTTACGCTCCTCCCTACCGTGATCCTATCGTGTTTCCCTCTGTGTTCCCTTCACTGTCATTCTGTGGTCACCCAACAGTCACCCCACGGCCTCACCATGGTCCCTTCAAGATCACCGCATGTTCCCTCTGTTGTGCATTGGTGAGGAAAGTGCTCAGGATCACAGATTTTTAAACAGGCAGGAAGGAGGAAGGAAGGAAGGAAGGGAGGGAGGAAGCAAGGAAGGAAGGAGGGAAGGAAGAAAGCAAGGAAGGAAGGAAGGGAGGAAGGGAGGGAGGGAGGG
>NW_011128124.1:0-446 GCF_000146605.3 Meleagris gallopavo
AAGCTGAGATTCCCGCCTTTACTGAAGTTGCGCTCTCAAGTCTGAAGCTTGTGCCTACCTGAAAGCCATGCTTGCCTCTCCACCAGGGGCTCAGCTCCTTTGCTGGCATAGCAATAACGCACACGATGTCTCCCACCTGCAAGAGATTGCAACGTCAATCCCAGCTTCAGCACGGCTGGGAGGAAAGCACAGCTCAAATGACTGCATCCTTCTGCATTGCCAAATACTGTCGAGCTGGAGAGCAATTGCACCAGTGCAGCTCTTAAGGCATTTGCCGTTGTACAACTGAATTTGGAGATAGAAGAGTCACTGTGTTCCACAGCAGCAGGCTCTCTGCCAAAGGGGATGGAAGAGCTCCAATTATCTACAGACATAAGTCAGCAGAACAGATCCTGAGCAGATCTACACGCTCCATACACTGGTCTGCTGTTGCGCAAAGCCAGGCT
>NW_011128125.1:0-513 GCF_000146605.3 Meleagris gallopavo
GCCACACCTCAGATATTTATAAACCTGGATCAGGTCCCCTCTCAGTCGTCTTTTCTCAAGGCTAAACAGACCCGAGTTCGACTCAGCCTTTCTTCATAGGGGAGATGCTCCAGGCCCTTCACCATCTTTGTGGCCCTCCGCTGGACTCTTTCCAAGAGATCCCTGTCTTTTTGGTACTGGGGAGCTCAGAACTGGACACAGTACTCCAGATGAGGCCTTACCAGGGCAGAGGAGAGGGGGAGGATCACCTCCCTCGACCTGCTGGACACGCTCTTCTTAATGCACCCCAGAATGCCATTGGCCTTTTTGGCCACGAGGGCACACTGCTGGCTCATGGCCAACCTGTCGTCCACCAGGACGCCCAGGTCCCTCTCTGCAGAGCTCCTCTCCAGCAGCTCATCCCCCAGCCTGTATTGGTGCATGCAATTATTCCTCCCTAGGTGTAAGACCCTACGCTTGCTTTTGTTGAACCTCATCCGGTTTCTACTGCCCAGCTCTCCAGCCTGTCCAGGT
>NW_011128126.1:0-521 GCF_000146605.3 Meleagris gallopavo
GTATGGAGCAACAGATGACCTAGTCTATGCCCTTGTCCCCAGTACACTCCATTCCCTGACCTCAGTCTAACAGCTAACGTCTGCTGAATTTGTAGCCCTTGGAATACAGGCAAAGAGCCATGGGACACATCATTCAGATGAAACAGACATGCCAATATGAGGAGGGCTGTTGTGACAATAATGCTTTCTACTTTATTATGGTGGCCTACAATGTCAGAGGCAGATGTTGGTAGTATGGCAGTAGAGGCTGAACTTTCCCACCAATATTCCATTATATTTTGCTGCCATAGATGGCAAGCAGAGGGGCAGTCTGGCAAAATGGTATCTGACATGGAAGTGCATATGAAGCAAAGGCGTATCACAGATCTCCTCTGTGCAGAAAAAAAATGCACCCACTGACATTCAGTGATACTTGCTGAGCATTTGTGGAGACCAAAGAGTGGATGTGAGCACAGTGAGGAGGTAGGTGGTTTGTTTCATCAGCGGCAATAGTAGCAATGGGTCAGTATTACTGGTGCAGA
>NW_011128127.1:0-471 GCF_000146605.3 Meleagris gallopavo
AAACCAAAAACCCTTATCTATCCATCTCCCAGAGGTGTATATACCTTGGCTACCTCATGGCATGTTTGCAGTTTGCTTCTCATGCATCCCCATGTTCTGCTTCCTCCCTGCCCTTCTCCTGAGTATACCTGCAGTCCCAAGACATGTCCTGCTACTCCCAGTGTGTGCCATGCCGGCCCTGCAGCCCAACTCCCTGGCCAGCAGCTGCAATGAGCCCTGTGTCAGGTAGTGCCAGAACTCCACCATCGTCATCCAGCCCTCTCCTGTGGTGGTGACCCTGCCCGGACCCATCCTCAGCTCCTTCCGCAGAACACCGTTGTGGGCTCCTCCACCTCCGCTGCTGTTGGCAGCATCCTCAGCTCTGAGGGCGTGCCCATCACCTCGGGGGGCTTTGACTTGTCCGGCTTGGGCAGCCGCTACTGTGGCAGAAGGTGCCCGCCTGCTGAGCCGCTGGCCGTGGTCCCGGAGAAA
>NW_011128128.1:0-313 GCF_000146605.3 Meleagris gallopavo
GAGGGTTGTTGTTCACTTGACGACAACACAAACTTGTTTATAAGTCCAAAGGAGGCTGAGTCAGCTCAGTCAGCGTGGGCAGGACTGGACAGGACATCCCCCGCCTTTGGGGGAGCCCCGCTTTGATTTTTGGTTGGGCAGACTCTGCATGGATCTAGTCCTCCTGTGCACCAGTGGCACAGCAGCAGAGGTGCGCTCCTGGGGCAGGCTGGTCTCGGAGCTGGGAGGGAGCTTTCAGCGCGCCCTGTTGTTCTTCCTCGCCACTTGGAGGCCGCGCTGCCTGTGCTGGAGCCAGCTCTGATGCTTCTCCCTT
>NW_011128129.1:0-786 GCF_000146605.3 Meleagris gallopavo
TCCTTGGGTCCTGACGAGATGAGTCCCAGAGTTCCGAGGGAATTCACCGCTGCAGTCACCAAGCCACTCTCCATGGTATTTCACAAGTCGAGGCAGTCAGGTCAAGTCCCTGCTGAGGAGAAAAAAGGTGACAGCACACCTCTTAGGAAGGATAGAAAGAGTGACGCGGGGAACTACCAGCATGTCAGTCTCACCTCTGTGCTGGTCACGGATCATGGAGCAGATCATCCTGCAAGTGACTCTCAAGCACACATTCCAGTGCGTCACCACCCTGTGCGTGAAAAGCTGCCTCCTAATAACCAACCTAAACCTCCCCTGTCTCACTTGAAAACCATTTCCCCTTGTCCTATCGCTATCCACCCTCCTAAACCAGCCGTTGCCCCCCTCCTGCTTATGCGCTCCCTTCGAGTCTTGGAAGGCTGTCATGAGCTATCTCCAGAGCTTTCTCTTCTCCCACAGAAACAATCCCAGTTCCGTCAACATTTCTTTCTAAGAGAGGTGCTCCAGCCCTCTGATCATCTTCGTGGCCCTTCTCTGGACCTGCTCCAAAAGCTCCACATCATTCCCGTGCTGGAGCCCCAGGCCTGGACGCAGTGCTGCACATGGGGCCGCACCAGAGCCGAGTCGAGGGGGACAATCACCTCCCTCTCCCTGCTGGTCGCTCCTCTTTGAATGCAGCCCAGGATCTAGTTGGCCTTCTGGGCTGCAAGTGCACACTACTGGCTTATGTCCAGCTCTTTGTCCACCAGGATCCCCGAGTCCTCCGCAGGGCTGCTCCCAAGGGCT
>NW_011128130.1:0-477 GCF_000146605.3 Meleagris gallopavo
GGCCAACCGGCTTTTAACCCTGCAGGGCCCCCCGGGCCGGCCAGATGGCTTTTAACTTGGCAGGACCTCCCAGGCCGGCCGGGAGTCTTCTCGCCTGGCAGGGCTTCCTCGGCCAGCTGGCCAGCCAGCTACTGGCCAGCAGGGTCTCTGCATGGCTTTTTTCCTGGTAGTTCCCCCTGGTTGGCTGGCTGTTGGCCTGGCTGGGGCTCCCAGGCCGGCCACCTTTCGCCTGGCAGGGCTCCCCTGAACGGCCAGCCGGCTTTCGGCCTGGCCCAACTGGCCGGCCAGGAGGCTTCGGGCCTTGTAAGGGTTCCCCAGCCAGTCGGCCAGCTTTTCCAAAGACTCAGAATCTCCCTCGAGGGCTGAGTGCAGCCGCTCCACGCAGCCCCAAGGCAGAGCATCCAGGCTGCCACATCTGGCTTTGGATCGCTCCAACTTCTCAGGCAGAGGGCGAAGAGATCAGGCCTGGCAGGGCTC
>NW_011128131.1:0-404 GCF_000146605.3 Meleagris gallopavo
CCATGGCAGTGTGGGATGGGAAGGGGTGTGTGGGACTGAGGAAGCAATGGCAGTCCCCACCTCACCAAAGCAAAGGTGAGGGCTGTGCATCATGAGCAGTTATCAGACAAGATGGAAGCCAAAATGGTGTTGGGTAGCTGAGCCTTCTCTGGTGGTAAGCAACATGGTGCACAGAGTGCAGCCATGTGCTCCGAGCAAGGAGCACAGGTTTGTGCAAGAGGCCCGGATGCAGGGCAGTGCCTTCATGACTGTATTGTGTCCAACAGGTGGCAGCAGAGCTTGCGGTGCTCCCAAGTGCCGTAACAAGTGCCCGGAGAGATGTGTTGGTCTCGGTGGAACAGCAAGGAGTGGAATGTGCATTTCCGGCATGCCCGGAACCTCACTTTGCTGACTGGTCATTGTCC
>NW_011128132.1:0-421 GCF_000146605.3 Meleagris gallopavo
GTGCCACGCTTTGTCCCCCACATGCTTTTAGCAGCCATTGTCGCACCGTGTTTAGTAACACAGCCTCATCCAGCTTTGATGGGACACCGGTCCCGTGTGGGTTTTTTGCACTTGCCCTCCAGCTCAGCCCTCGGAAGGATGCTGTCTGTGGTGCTGTGACCAGCCAGCCTTAGGGAAACCAGTCCCTTAGGCAAAGAGTCCTAGCCCCAGCTTGTGCAGAGCTGCACGACGTGATCCAGGGCCACAAGCAAGCGTGCTTCGGCTGTGAGTGTGCCCGACAGCAGGAGGGAGCACAGCAGAGATGCAAGCAGAGGAAATCCACGTGCAGGGCTGGTGGTGAGGCTGCTGGCAGCCGGGGCTGGGGAGCAGATCCACCTCCAGCAATGCTGCTTTGTGCCAGACGTCCCCATCTGCTAGCAGA
>NW_011128133.1:0-455 GCF_000146605.3 Meleagris gallopavo
GGGCTCATCCAAAAGGAATGCCTCCTATTTTATAATGCTGGCCACAGCGTCACAGGTGGACACAGCAGAGGTTGAACCTTCCTGCCAGCGCTCAGTTCATTTTGTAGCCAGGCGACAGATGGCAGCAGAGGGCCAGGATGACAGCACAGCACCTGACGTGGAGGTGCACACGGAGCACAGGGCTGTCACTGAACTCCTCCGCACTGAACAGAGCATTTTATGAAGACCAACACGTGGATGTGAGCGCAGTGAGGCTTCAGCAGTGGCAACAGCGATGCAAAAGACAAACCACCCAAACAGCCAGATTGTTTTTTTCTTTTTAAACAAGCACAGCATGCAGGCACTCGTTCAACACTGGAAAAAAAGCATAGCTAATGGTGGTAACCGTGTTGAAAAACAGAGTTTTGTAGCTGAGAATTCACTCTATGTATCTGTTGTCATTTCTATGGAAATAA
>NW_011128134.1:0-876 GCF_000146605.3 Meleagris gallopavo
ATCTCAAGCTGGATGGCTGTAATTCATAGGGCTATGTGCTAATTGCATCCATGCGGTGGTGTTTTTTAAGGGTCATTGTGTGCATCCTTGTTGTGTTGTAAATTCTGTTCTGCGTCTCTTCTGATTTCATTTTGCAGCCTGATGGAGTTGAAGGATTGCCTGGGCTCCTCCAGTCAGTGGTGTGAGATGTGTCCAGCAGGTAATGAACATCATGCACCCCATGTTGGTGCGCTGCTTGTATGCAGGTAGGTTTGCGATGTGATCCGACTCCCCCATGCTTGACCATCCACAGCTGGATCAAGTTGCTCAGAGTCTGAGCCAGGCTCACCTTGAAAGGCAACCTGTGCCAACTGCCTCAGCACCCTCACTGTACAAGACATTTTTCCCTTAGATTTCACCTCCATTTTCCCTTGTTCTTTCCTTTAGGTATTGAAAGGCTGTTACAAGGTTCCCTTGGAGCCTTCACTTCTCCAGGAGGCTGAACAGCCCAGCTCTCCTTGCTTACAGGAGAGGGGGTTTCCCATCCCTTGGGGTTACCGTGTTTGTGGCTGTACTCTGGATGCACTCGCACAGCTCCATGTCTCCCTGCACTGAGGACTCCACATCTGGACGCAGCACTGCAGCTGAGGCCTGACCAGCGCAGAGCAGAGGGGATTGGGGGATCTCCTCCCTTGGCCCGCTGACTGCGCATCTTTGGATGTGTCAATGGTTTACGGGCTGGTTCGGCCCGGTTCCGTGACTAGAAGTGCGGAGGGATCCGCGGATTCTCGCCCCCGGAAAAAAAGAAAATAGGGGACCCCGAAATAATTGAAAACAAGTGTCAACAATCTGAGGTAATACTAAGTGATTTCCTAAATATGGTATCAACAGAATTTT
>NW_011128135.1:0-536 GCF_000146605.3 Meleagris gallopavo
CCCTGTAGGATCCCATTGGCCTTCTTGGCCACCAGGGCACCCTGCTGGCTCATGGCCAACCTGTTGTCCAGCTGGACCTCCAGGTTCTGCACCGCAGAGCTCCTCTCCAGCAGGTCGTGTCCCAACCTGTACTGATATACTTGCGGCTATTCCTTCCAAGGTGCAAGACTCGACGCTTGCTTTTGGAAAACCTCATCTGTTTTCTGAATCTTGCATTCCGCTGTCATACTTAGAAAAGTAGTATTTTTCTCCCTGAGCTCGTTGCCGCTGTTTTGTTGTTAGGCCCATCTCCCTACCTTTTCACTACCTCTCTTCCCCCTTTCCTGGTTCACGGGTTCGTTTGTCCCTCCACCCCCTTAGTCACGGCTGGAGCCGTGACACCACGCCAGTGCCCCAAAGTCCCGTTTGACAGCCCACAGGCTTCAATCAGCGACTTCACGACTGTCGGCCTGAACTACAGTCAGCAGTAATAATCAGAGGGACAAAACAGACCAGGCAGTCCGAGCCGCCATGCCTCACGGCCTCCCACCCTTCCC
>NW_011128136.1:0-866 GCF_000146605.3 Meleagris gallopavo
GGCGAGCACCAGGGGAGCCCGGCACGCTGGCTGTAAGAAAGCGTGGAGTGTGGAGCAGGGTGGGTTCCCGTGGCCAAATTCCATGGCCGCCCTGCAGGGATGGGGACTTGATGATCCTATTGGAACAGATAAGCTATCCTGTTTTCTTGGGCCACCCCGAGCCAAGGCTTTCCACCTCACATGTTTTCAGGTAAAGTTTGCAGGACTAAGGTATACTTGACTTGGGAGGCTCAAGCTCCAGGTGAAAGTAAGGAATAGTATAAAATGGCATGAGAGAGAAGGAAGTATGGGGGGGGTGGAAGGATGGCATCCGCAAGTGGGGAAGCAGGGGCTGCAGCCACCAACATACTCACGTGGGAAAGACGATGACTCGGCCTGAGGAGGTCAGGGAGGCCACCGGTGCCACCCGGGACACCAGCATGTCCAGCAGCCAGGGGACCTGCAGGGGAGGAACGGGGAGGATGCGGGACGTCCTCGTCACGGCTGAGGCGCTGGGGACACGAGGAGCCCAAGGCGGGGAGAGCTGACAGCAGCACAGCACTCGCACGGCCCGAGCAGCCGGCCAGCTCCTGGTGAGCCGTGTGCGGGCAGCTCTGGGCTCGTGGGACTGCCCAGGCCACGCAGAAACTACAGCTTACCTTGAAAACCACTTTTTCTAGGTTCTCCTTCCCGCTGATCTTCGCCAGGAAGTCATAGTAGAACTTGATGTGCACTCCTGTTCCCTCGATGAGGAGCACTCCTATGTCCTTCAGGACAAAGGCGATGTCCTCCCCCTTCCTCAGGCAGTGGGAGACGAGGGACGTTGTGCCAAATATGCAGGCCTTCCCAGTCTGCCGGCTCACAGATGCGGCCGCGGCCACCTCAGC
>NW_011128137.1:0-478 GCF_000146605.3 Meleagris gallopavo
TAAAGCCCATCTGGAATTGAATCTGGCTAAAGTGATAAAGGATAATAAAAAAGGCTTCTTCAAGTATATTAACAGCAAAAGGGAAAGTAGAGAGAATGTGGGTCCCTTACTAAGTGAGGGAGGGGTTCTGGTAACGGGGGACGCTGAGAAGGCAGAGAAACTGAATGCCTTCTTTACTTCCGTCTTCAGTGAAAAAGGCTCTCCAGCAGGAATCTCACACCCCTGGAGGATAGTGAGAGGGTCTAGGGAATGGGAGACTTCCCTTTAGTCAGGAAAGAAGACGTGCGTGAGTGCCTAGGCAGTACTAAGGTCCACAAGTCCATAGGACCTGATGGGGTGCATCCACGTGTGCTGAGGGAGCTGGCGGAGGTCATTGCCGAACTGCTCTCCATCATTTTTGAGAGGTCTTGGATAACAGGGGAGGTCCCTGAAGACTGGAGGATAGCCAATATCACTCCGGTCTTCAAAAAGGGCAAGA
>NW_011128138.1:0-462 GCF_000146605.3 Meleagris gallopavo
AACCACTTTGGATTTACTAACGCTTCCCAAATGAACAGACTTTGAGTAAGTAGGCTGGTACAAATTCAATTTCTTCAGCTGAGTAAAAGAGACTAGCCTCTCAGCACAAAAAATGTTACTCACAATTCGAGGACATCTCATTCTGCTAACAGTTTTTTTCCCCAACTGATCAGCTTTTGTATCAAGAATCACTGAATTGCTTACAAATCTTGACTCACTCTCGTTCTCAAAGCAATGCATTACTATTTCTGGTTCATTCACTCTTCCAGTATCCGTCAGGCACAAGGTGCTGCATAACGTGTGTTAAAGTTCTAAAGTGTTTAATAACTACATACAGCTTACTTGAAGATAATTAAATCCCAATTGCCATATAAAAGCTCTAAAGGAAATACGTCAAACTTTATTACTAGTAGTAGTTTACTGGCAATAACAAAATACATCTAAAATAAACCTACTACAAAT
>NW_011128139.1:0-668 GCF_000146605.3 Meleagris gallopavo
TCCTATCGCTATCCACCCTCCTAAACAGCCGTTGCCCCCTCCTGCTTATGCGCTCCCTTCGAGTCTTGGAAGGCTGTCATGAGCTATCTCCAGAGCTTTCTCTTCTCCCACAGAAACAATCCCAGTTCCGTCAACATTTCTTTCTAAGAGAGGTGCTCCAGCCCTCTGATCATCTTCGTGGCCCTTCTCTGGACCTGCTCCAAAAGCTCCACATCATTCCCGTGCTGGAGCCCCAGGCCTGGACGCAGTGCTGCACATGGGGCCGCACACCAGAGCCGAGTCGAGGGGGACAATCACCTCCCTCTCCCTGCTGGTCGCTCCTCTTTGAATGCAGCCCAGGATTACCAGTTTGGCCTTCTGGGCTGCAAGTGCACACTCCTGGCTTATGTCCAGCTCTTTGTCCACCAGGATCCCCCGAGTCCTCCGCAGGGCTGCTCCCAAGGGCTTCTACGCCACTTTGTACAAGCATCTGGGTTTCCCTTCATCAGGGACATCAACAGTGGGGTTGAGTGCACCCTAAGGACACCAAGCTGTGGGGTGCAGTGACACAGCAGAGGGACGGGATGCCATCCACAGAGACCTCAACAGGCTGAGCAGTGGGCACAAATCCAAGTGCAGGGTCAGTAGCTGGGATGAGGGAACAGCCACCACCAAAACATGCTAGGGGA
>NW_011128142.1:0-445 GCF_000146605.3 Meleagris gallopavo
TTTTGAAGGAAAGGAAATCACTGCTCCTTGCGCGAGTGCTGCGGTCATCAGCACACTGCTGAGCTTCAACGTTATGTCCTGACCTCTCACCTTGCCTTCTATAAAACTGTGGGGCACCTATTCCGAAAATCACCACAGGCATCTTCATTCTGCCCATCAAAAGAAGGGCAGAACCATGGTGTCCCTCTGCACGAGGCCGGACAACGGTTCCTTGTGGCCTCGCTGGAATTTCTGACCTGAAAACGTGATACACAGGTGCTTCTGCACTGCTCGCTCCACAGAGGCATCTCTTCTCCCACCCCCACCCCCACCATCAAGGTGCCCTCTCCTATTTCACTGGAGAAGGCGTCAGATCTTTGACATCACTTGCCCTCTCTTTGAGTCCCCCTTCCCCACTGCCCTGCTGCCAACAAGAGAGTTGTCCCCACTGGCATCCTGGGCCTTG
>NW_011128143.1:0-389 GCF_000146605.3 Meleagris gallopavo
CGCTATCCACCCTCCTAAACAGCCGTTGCCCCGTCCAGCTTATGCGCTCCCTTCGAGTCTTGGAAGGCTGTCATGAGCTATCTCCAGAGCTTTCTCTTCTCCCACAGAAACAATCCCAGTTCCCTCAACATTTCTTTCTAAGAGAGGTGCTCCAGCCCTCTGATCATCTTTGTGGCCCTTCTCTGGACCTGCTCCAAAAGCTCCACATCATTCCCGTGCTGGAGCCCCAGGCCTGGACGCAGTGCTGCACATGGGGCCGCACCAGAGCCGAGTCGAGGGGGACAATCACCTCCCTCTCCCTGCTGGTCGCTCCTCTTTGAATGCAGCCCAGGATACAGTTGGCCTTCTGGGCTGCAAGTGCACACTACTGGCTTATGTCCAGCTCTTTG
>NW_011128144.1:0-504 GCF_000146605.3 Meleagris gallopavo
GAGTCAAAGGCAGCCAAATGGTACGCCACCATTGATATTGCTAACGCCTTTTTCTCCATTCCTTTGACCAAAGAATCTAGGCCACAGTTTGCTTTCACCTGGAGGGGCATTCAGTATACCTGGAATCGTTTGCCCCAGGGGTGGAAACATAGCCCAACCATTTGCCATGGGTTGATCCAAGCTGCACTGGAACAGGGAGGTGCTCCTGAGCACTTACAGTATATTGATGACATCATCGTGTGGGGCAACACAGCAAAGGAAGTTTTTGAGAAAGGAGAGCAAATAATCCAGATCCTTCTGCGTGCTGGTTTCGCTATTAAGCGAAGCAAAGTGAAAGGGCCTGCCCAGGAAATTCAGTTCCTAGGTATAAAGTGGCAAGATGGCCGTCGTCACATCCCAACAGATGTGATCAACAAAATCAGTGCCATGTCTCCACCCACTAAATAAGAAAGAGACACAATCGTTCCTGGGTGTAGTGGGTTTTTGGAGAATGCATGTTCCAAA
>NW_011128145.1:0-411 GCF_000146605.3 Meleagris gallopavo
AATAATAATAAACTAGAAGTGACTCATCTTCAGAATGCATTCCTGTGTTCCATAGCCTAAATCCCATCTTGTTCCATTTTCTCTGAGTGCTGCGGTTTTAAAATGCATCTCTGAGCTTAAAGCTCAACTAACTTGTAAGCAGAAACTCTCATAATACACGACACTTCCTTTTGTTTTCTTCATTCTGATCTGAGAATATTCTAACAGTGCATCTGAAACAACTACTGTCTGATTGCTGAGGAAAAGCAACTAATTAATTTGGTTTTGTAACAGGTGTCATGCTGTGGATTTAGATCTCAACCTAGCTCATGTGGATAGCAGCCAAAAGAAGAGAAAGGCCAAACTACTTGGAGGTCTTGAAAGAGGCCTAGATGAAGTGATTACAGTGCTTCCACCAGGCAAAAAAGAAGC
>NW_011128146.1:0-468 GCF_000146605.3 Meleagris gallopavo
TTGCTAGGGACTCAGCCATTGACAGAGGTATTAGTACATGCCAGAACCAGGCCTTTACCCTCTGGAAGCAGATGTTGTTAGCTGTAAAAGAAAGATACCCCTTCAAAGATGATCTGATGCCTGAGAAAAGAAATGGGCTGATATGGAAGAAGGCATCTGTTATTTAAGGAGAACATGCTGTGGTGGAAATGCTACATAGCCCCGATTTCATTCCTGACGAGCCAGACCAAGAGCATGATCCCGAGAGAGTCAGGTGTACACCAAACATGTGGCGTACATTCACAAAGACCGCACCAGAAAGGTACGCCAGCACATTTGCAGCAATGTATGGCAGAGGGGAAAGAAGACCCCTTATAAGTGAATTGGTTAATCAAATTCAAGACTTTGAGTTACATTTAAGCCCTCTGCGAGCTTGTGTTTCAGCCATTTACAAAAGTAGCTGAAAAGCTGGACAGAATGGAGAACAAC
>NW_011128147.1:0-524 GCF_000146605.3 Meleagris gallopavo
CAAAACTCTTTTGATAGTCTTAGACTGAATCTCCTAAAATATATATCCTTCATTGTATTTTTACCACCCTGTTATTTATTTATGAACTAAAATGACCCTTTCCTGCACAACTTCCTTCTTGCATACATTTATCAGTGGCAGCATGGAGCAGACTGTAGGTATCCACATCATTTTCTAATGAAGTTACCACACAGTGTTGGTAGCTGCCTAGTTAATGCAGAATAACGTATACGTCCATTTCCTGGTAGCAATGCAGTAACCCATATTGCCACCACGTCTGAACATTAGTTCAGCTTCTTTGTCTTTCTCTGTTCTTCTCTGACTCTCCTGTGTCTTTGTCCTTTTTTTTTTCTTTTGTATTGGCAATACCAAATGCAACATCAAAACACCTGTCACTTCACCTCCATTTACATCACCTTTGTTTTCCTATGCAGCCAGGAGAAACCCCTTCCCGATGCCAGTGACTGTTCTGTCACCTAAACCAATCCAGACTGAAACTGGTGTTGCGTAAACAGGGCATACAG
>NW_011128148.1:0-515 GCF_000146605.3 Meleagris gallopavo
AACACCTTCTGTGTCTACAGCAGCTATTCCAAAGGCCCATCGATACCCTTTGGGATCCTTAAAATATCCCCTTCTGAGGTAATCAATACCAAGTATGCATGGAGCCCCTGGGCCAGTCACAATAGGGTGCTTTTGCCAGTCTTTACCAGTGAGGCTGATTTCGGCCTCCAACATAGTCAGCTCTTGGGAACCTCCAGTCACCCCATGAATATAAATTGATTTTGTCCCTTGGTGACTCGAGGGCATTAGAGTGCACTGTGCACCAGTATCCACCAGGGCCTTATATTTTCGTGATTCTGATGTGCCAGGCCATCTAATCCACACAGTCCAATAAACTCTATTATCCCTTTCCCCCCCCTGGCCTGGGGGCAGGGCCCCTCTATTTGTTACCTTCATTGTCTGCAGCAACTGGAGCAATCACCTTTTTGGAGAAGCTCACCTTGGTGGTTGATTTGTCTTGTAACTCTCTTACCCTTGCTTGAAGTTACAGGAGTAGGTTGTTTATGCCACTCCTT
>NW_011128149.1:0-515 GCF_000146605.3 Meleagris gallopavo
AAAAACCTCTCGTTGTGTCCTACATTTCGCAAATGCGTTCTTCAGTATCCCAATTCCTGAAGAATCGCAAGATCAATTTGCATTCACATGGGGAGGCAGGCAGTGGACCTTTCAGGTCCTGCCACAGGGGTACGTGCATTCATTCACCAACATATTGTCATCATCTAGTGGCGCGCGACCTGGCCGACTGGAAAAAACCGGATCATGTTAACTTGTATCGCTATATTGATGATCTCCTGCTGCCATCCGACTCACTGGAGGCAGTAGGACAGGCGGCGGATTCATTAACCGCCTGTTTACAACGGAGGGGATGGGCTATAAATCCCCAAAAGGTGCAAGGTCCGGGCCTGTCCGTAAGATTCCTGGGGGTGGTTTGGTCAGGAAAGACCAAAGTACTGCCCAGTGCTGTCATCGATAAGGTTCAGGCGTTCCCAGTCCCTACAACATCGAAGCAGCTGCAAAAGTTTCTAGGTGTATTGGGTTATCGGCGTTCTTTTATACCTCACCTAGCGCAG
>NW_011128149.1:2356-2937 GCF_000146605.3 Meleagris gallopavo
GATTAACAATGGCGAGCCAGGCAATTGTTTTATGTAAATCCACTTTACATCATGTCTCTTTTATGGGGTTTCTATAAATGGGTCAAGGGGGAGAACACCATTCCCCTAGTTAAAATGATCCCCGGGCAGATCCCAGGGTTTCTGGGATCTCCTTCTTATCAACTGGCAACTATAATTGAGAAATGGGGTCCCCCTGCGTACTTTGGCGAGTATTTCCCCAGTACGCTTAACAGAATACTTTCAGGGACTGGACAAAGATGTCTTAACTACGAAGGAAAGGCAATTAGCTGCATCCACAGTGGCATGGCCACTGCTGAATGCTTGAAATCAAGCAGAGACAAGATCAGGTAATTTAGAAAATGAAAAATCAGCTCCTAAAAGCTCGGATTGACAAATTGGAGCAAGAACTTAATGTATTGATGGGAAAAAACCAGTTTTACAGTCTCTAGGCCAGGTCCGTAGTATTTCAAAAGACGATAGTCATATCTCTGAAGTAGCGGACCTGGTTCAAGAGGAAAACGGGAGTTCCAAAGCAGACCTAGAGGTTCCAGTCATGGCGGATCCCCTGCAACTCCGTCCTA
>NW_011128150.1:0-489 GCF_000146605.3 Meleagris gallopavo
AAAACTGGCATTTGTGGTAGAAACTCTCGTATTTCTGGGAGAAAACTGGGATTTCTGGTAGAAAATATCATATTTCTGGGTAGAAAACTGCAGTTCCTGGCAGAAAATGGTGTATTTTTGGGGAGAAAACTGGGATTTGTGGCAGAATATATAATATTTTGGGGGGAGAAAATTACTATGACTTGGAGATATTGTCATATTTTGCGGAAGCAAACTGGTATATCTGGGAGAAAAAGTCATATTTCAGGGCACAAAGCTGGTATTTCTTGGAGAAAATGCCATATTTTTCGGGGACTAAACTGGTATTTCTGGCAGAAAACGTTGTGTTTGTCAGGAGAAAATGGGTATTTCTGGCACCAAATGTCATCTTTCATGGAGAAATGTGGCGTTTCTGGGAGAAAACGTGATATTTCTGGGGAGAATACTGCAGTTTCTGGGAGGAAATGTCATATTTTGGGGGGGGAAATCTCCAATTTCTAGGACAAAATG
>NW_011128151.1:0-460 GCF_000146605.3 Meleagris gallopavo
AAAAAATGGAGAGACAGAGAAGTATACATCTCTATTTTTATATTAAAAATGGCTTTATGAGAAGTAAGATTGAGTCTCTCCTGACTTGTCAAGTAGCTGCCTTCTCCTGAACTTCCAGAATATACATCCTGGCATACATTCACAAAGGAATTTTTATTCTGGAATATTCCTATGCCTTGCCTGTCATAAGTGACATTTTAACTTCTGAAGGATTTCCTCACACAGGTCTTGATTGCTATATTTTGTAGGTGCACAACTACTATTCTCATTTTGTCTGCTTGAAATTACTATAAAAGACTCCAGTGTAGCCACTACTTTTATTTGCTCTATTAATTTTTGAAGGATGAATTAACTTGTGGAGAAAGATGCCTTTGTTTTTAAAAAAAATAAAATAAAATAAAAAATTGAGATTTGCTGTAGTTGGTAATGCTGTTACAAAGCAGTTATGCTGAGAGATCTG
>NW_011128152.1:0-369 GCF_000146605.3 Meleagris gallopavo
TCTGCAGACGACACCAAGCTGAGCGGTGCAGTGGATACACTGGAGGGAAGGGAAGGCATCCAGAGGGACCTGGACAGGCTGTAACAGTGGGCCCATGTGAACATAACGAGGCTCAACAAGGCCATGTGCAAGGCGCTGTAACGGTTGGGACGTGGGGCAATCCCAGGTACTTACACTGACTGAGAGAAGAACTCCTTGAGAGCAGGCCTGCGGAGGAGGCCTGGTGGACGAGAAGCTGGCCGTGAGGCAGCAG
Source organism: Meleagris gallopavo (assembly GCF_000146605.3). Classification (NCBI taxonomy): domain Eukaryota; kingdom Metazoa; phylum Chordata; class Aves; order Galliformes; family Phasianidae; genus Meleagris; species Meleagris gallopavo. The sequence continues at coordinate 254 of NW_011128152.1, forward strand.
TGTGTGCCTGCAGGCCAAAAGACCAGCTGTAGCCTGGGCATCATTGAACAAGGGGTTGCTTGCCGGGAGAGGGAGCGATGGTTCAGAGGACGGGAGCACCTCCCCTTTGAAGAAAT
>NW_011128153.1:0-522 GCF_000146605.3 Meleagris gallopavo
GACTGGACAAAAATGTCTTAACTATGAAGGAAAGGCAATTAGCTGCATCCACAGTGGCATGGCCACTGCTGAATGCTTGAAATCAAGCAGAGACAAGATCAGGTAATTTAGAAAATGAAAATCAGCTCCTAAAAGCTCGGATTGACAAATTGGAGCAAGAACTTAATGTATTGATGGGAAAAAAACCAGTTTTACAGTCTCTAGGCCAGGTCCGTAGTATTTCAATAGACGACAGTCATATCTCTGAAGTAGCGGACCTGGTTCAAGAGGAAAACGGGAGTTCCAAATCAGACCTAGAGGTTCCAGTCATGGCGGATCCCCTGCAACTCCGTCCTATTATAACTCAAAAAACGAAAAGGTGCAAGATAGACCGGCAGGGGTGCCCCCTGACCAATGGCCCCCTGCCGAAACGTATTGCATGTGACAGCCAGACCATACACTCCTACTAATGGACCTGGTGCAGCGATTTTGGCAGAGGCCGAGAGAGAGTATACCTGCATGGCTGCTCAGGTTATGGGATTC
>NW_011128154.1:0-464 GCF_000146605.3 Meleagris gallopavo
CTCTCACTTGTTTGGCCCGTGTGAGAGGTTGGGGTAGCGGGGTTGGGGTGGGGGTGGGGATTGGAGTGTGTGAGAGAGAGATTCTTGCTGTAGGTACTGAGAAGCTGCTGTGCATTTGAGCCAATGGCTGCTGCTGGCCACTGGGTGCCACTGTTTCTCTGAAGAACAGCTGTGCTGATGATACAGCACAGGGTGCTGTGCATGCCATGCAACTGAATGATTAAGAAGGGAGAGAAGTGTGACTTCTGCTCCAGTGAAAATCTCATCTGCTGACAGGCTTTTGTAGTTGAATTCAGAACCTGTTGCCACAGAGGGAGCAGTTGCTGAAGTTTGGAGACTCTTTCTGTTTACTCCTTGCAGTACTTAGCCCTGATACTGGCTACTTAAAATAGAGAATCTGAAATGGTGGCTAACTATTGTCTTGATTGCTGCATATCAGAAGACTGTGGTGGTGAGATTTGGCT
>NW_011128155.1:0-515 GCF_000146605.3 Meleagris gallopavo
CTTACGAGTTGAAAGGCTCCTAAACAGCTTCAAATAAAGTAGAAATTATATGAAGGATGAGTACGTTTCTCAGCATTATCTTTAGGAAATAGTTTCATCTTGCCAAAGCAGCTCCTTCTGGCTTTGCAAGGGCAAGGAAATCCATTGTAGTTTTCGTTGTACTTTTAACCAGACCAGAATTCCAAGTCAAGTACCTCACCTTTCCAGCAGTTTTTTCCTTCCACCCCAAAAAAAAGAAAAAAGAAACAAAACAGAAGTCTGTTGTGACTGGACAGCGTTGATTGTCAGCTATTTGCAAGGGGATTATCCAAATTTATGGATTCGGTGGGCTGTACTTTCTCTTTGCTCCCAAGTCTATTGTGTTGTCAGAGTCCTTAACAGGGGACACGTTTCTGTTTAATGCAGCAGTGCCGTGTGCGTTGGATGATTTCCTTACTCCTGAAGGCCAACTCAACACAAGTGAGATTATCCTCTCAACTGCTGATACGTGGTCATGGCCTGTCGATGGCCAGTAG
>NW_011128156.1:0-483 GCF_000146605.3 Meleagris gallopavo
ATGGTGAGAATGCAATACTCTGCTGATATCAGAAAGACAAACAGGAAGGTCTGGGCAACACATCCTGCGTAGGAGATGTCCCTGGTGTCCCAGAGGGCATTGGCCATGGCTTTGGGGAGAGTGGTGGAGATGCAGCCCAGGTCGAGGAGGGCGAAGTTGAGCAGGAAGAAGTCCATGGGGCTGTGCAGGCGGTGGTGGCAGGCTACGGCTGTGCTGATGAGGCCGTTGCCCAGGAGGGCAGCCAGGTAGATGCCCCAGCAAGAGCCAGAAGTGCAGGAGCTGCAGCTGCCGCGTGTCTGCCAACGCCAGCAGGAGGAACTCGCTGATGGAGCTGCTGTTGGCATTTGCTGCCTCTTGGCACCAGGACCTGGTTTCCAAAGAGGAAACAGTCAAGGAGAAGTCTTCTAGGTGTGGAGTGCTCATTCAGCTCCATGATGTGATCTACATTTCATGACGTTGAGTTTACCATGAGTGACTCTGCAC
>NW_011128156.1:2518-4126 GCF_000146605.3 Meleagris gallopavo
ACTGGAGTGTAGCACAAAGGGAAAACAGAGTCTTTACAATGGATGGTTGAGGAGACAAGGAAGGGCGGCTGCACTCTGTGAGAGTGCACTGAGCTCTTCCTGGGGATGGCAGAGCAGCCAGGTGACAGTGAACGGAAAAGGCAAACAGAGGTCAATCCCAAACACAGAAAGGAAGCGTGCAGGAAGTGGAAACAAGAAATCACCTGGCAGCACTGAAGAGACTTTGTCCAGTGTACCTGCTGAGATGAGTATAGGAGTGTTAGATACAACTGCAATTGAGTGTGCCCAGGCATATCACAGACAAGAAGGGCTTGTAGAAATATGTAGGTGACAAAAGGAAGGCTAGGGGGAATGTGGGCCCAGCATAGAATGGGGCAGGGAACCTGGAGAGACAGGACATGGAAAAGTCTCTGATATTCATTTCCTTCCTGACCTGTTTATCAGTTGGTCTGGGCTTCTTGGAATCCTAGGTGCCAGAGACAGGTGGGAAATGTTGGTGCAAGGCAGATGTGCTGTTGGTGAAAGAGGAGGTGATCAGGGAATACCTAAGCACACAGGATCCCGTGTTGGAAGAGGCTGACAAGTATTGTAGGATTTTAGAGTGGTTTGGGTTGGAAGGACCCTAAAGACCCTGCATTTGCACCTCCTTGCTGTGTGCAGGGCTGTCACACAGTAGATCAGGATGCCTGGGGCCCTGGACATCTTGAACATCTCCAGGGGTGGGGCAGCCCCATCTTCTCTGGGCTGCCTGTTCCAGACCAGCTCCATGGCTCACATCACGATCCATGGAATGTTAGAAATTCCTTCCAAACGTTTAATGTAAAACTCTCTTTCAGTTTATTATCATTCTTCCTTGTTCTATTATTCAGAAATGATGTAAGAAGTCAGTCACGAACTTTTTTATTTGAACAAGACCACAGCTAGGAGATATACAGAAGGCATTGTCCAGAGTAGTGCCTCCTCATTTCAGATCCCCAATACAAGGAAGATGACTGCAAGTGGGAGTTGATAAAAATATGTTAACACTTTCCAACTTCAAATATTCTCATGTGTCCTCTCTTTATACGCTGAAAACACTCATATTTGAGGGGATACTGTGTCTTCTATTTTATTTATTTTATTTCATTTCATTTCATTTCATTTCATTTCATTTCATTTCATTATTTATTTATTTATTTTCCCCTAAAAGGACAATGTTTTCCAGAACTGTGTTAGCAGGACACAGATGCCTTCAGGCACAGGGACACAGACAGTGGTGCCAGTGCCAATGCCCTGTGACTAATGCCCAGCGTCCACCGCTGCTCTGCCCTGCTGCGTATTTGATGTCCCTCATCCTCCAGGTGTCTCCAGCTCTCCTAAATCAATGACCATGCTTCAGGGCATGTTTTCAGCAGGCCATCTGGACACATGCTCTTCCCACTGCTCTCCAGATTTCCCCATTCCTTGCTCCTTGTTCGCTCAGATTCCTCCCAACTATCTGGCTGATCTCTCATCTTCAGGGAGATTATTGGAACCTGCTCCCCCTCTCCAAATTTTGATGGACTCTTTTCTCAAGTTCTTAGCTGTCATTCTATCTATCCCTTCCTATCTCTGTCTAACTCATTTCTT
>NW_011128157.1:0-484 GCF_000146605.3 Meleagris gallopavo
TAAGAGGTGTGCTGTCACCTTTTTTCTCCTCACCAGGGACTTGACCTGACTGCCTCGACTTGTGAAATACCATGGAGAGTGGCTCGGTGACTGCAGCGGTGAATTCCCTCGGAACTCTGGGACTCATCTCGTCAGGACCCAAAGACTCGTGGATGTTTGGGTCCTCCGGTGGTCCAGAACCTGATCTCCCATGGCAGTGTGGGATGGGAAGGGGTCTGTGGGACTGAGGAAGCAATGGCAGTCCCCACCTCACCAAAGCAAAGATGAGGGCTGTGCATAATGAGCAGTTCTCAGACAAGATGGAAGCCAAAAATGTTGTTGGGTACCTGAGCTTCTCTGGTGGTAAGCAACATTGTGCGCAGAGTGCAGCCATGTGCTCCGAGCAAGGAGCACAGGTTTGTTCAAGAGGCACGGATGCAGGGCAGTGCCTTCGTGACTGTATTGTGTCCAACAGGTGGCAGCAGAGCTGCGGTGCTCCCAAGTG
>NW_011128158.1:0-524 GCF_000146605.3 Meleagris gallopavo
TCACGTGCTTTCCTTTTTGTTGGTAGATCTGCAGTTTCATCAGTTTTCCTCCAGTTCTCCAGGACCTTGACTAAGGACAGCCCCTTTCCTACACCAGATATATTTCCCATTTTTAGCGTGCTTCCAAGCCTGAACTGAGGAGTGGAAACTGAAGACTCGCTGGTTAGCACCTCCCATCCCCAAAGTCCCACTGAACTCACCCACTGCTGGCAGCCGGACGCTTTGAGGCAGGGGGGTCTGAAGGCCATCACCTATAGGGTCCCACCTGGGTCTCCAGAAACCGTTGCAGCAGTCGCACTAGAAAAAAGTTGCATTAGAAAATACCCAGGCTCCTAAATCAATGCACCTGGATGATTCAGAAAACAAAGCTTCAAGGTGGGATCTCAAAGCTCCACCTGAGACAAACCCCTTTGAAATCCAACCCACAATACCATAAAATAACAACACCAGACGAAAACTAGTTCACAAAGAGACTGGTTAATGGCAGCACGCCGCGTTACTTGGCCTGACAAGGTCGCTATCCC
>NW_011128159.1:0-463 GCF_000146605.3 Meleagris gallopavo
AATGAGGAGAATCTGTTTTGCTGTCCTGTTCAGAACACTTAGGTTAGATGGGGCTTGGAAGGAGATGTGTAGGCAGCACCACTCCTTTTCGGTCCCTTCAACCTAACTCCCTCATACCCACTCTGAAATCAGTCTGAAATTGAAAATGATTTCAGTTCTAAAACATATCTGATAAGATTTCCTCTCTGTGTGTTCTTCCTATAGCTCCCTTATTATCTCAGCAAGCACTGAGCAATAATGAGCCTGTAAACACATACTTTGTAAGCCTATTACAAGCTTCCCGGTATTGTAATACGATTAGTCAGCACTGACTCATTTGTTTCATGAAGGCAAGCGGAGGGGATTCATGGATTTGTTTATTTGGGTGTACCAATTTGTTGCACAGCCTCACTCGCTCGTTACAGGAATGGCAGCGCCTGCTCATCAGCTGCTCTTGCTGGAGCTGCATGCTACATTTGCAAAA
>NW_011128160.1:0-392 GCF_000146605.3 Meleagris gallopavo
CTGCGACTTCTGTTTCTGAGGGCTCCCTGGCATTGTGCTGCAGGTGGCGTTTGGTCCCAGAGGATGGTTTTCTGCGCCTGAAGCAGCAACACCAATAGCCAGCTGGTGATTCCTTCCTCGTGCTGGCTGCATTTTGTCTGGAGAGAGAAAAGAGCGAATGCTGTGAGTCGTGCGTGGTACAGGGTGAGGGAAGAGCTGCACTGAGCTCTTGGCAGCAGTTGTTTGTTCCTAGCACTGCCTGGTTCCTGCAGAAACACAACTTAGGAACTCTCTCTGTGTCCAACAGTTGAGGATAGCTCCATTCCTATAGCTCGGCCTGACGTCAGGCACCTTGCCCTGAAATCTGGAAAACTCCACCATTAGTCTAACTTAGTTTCTGCAAGTTTTGGCAG
>NW_011128161.1:0-848 GCF_000146605.3 Meleagris gallopavo
AGAGGAATGCGAAGGTATCCGTGCCACTGAGACAGAACTGCAACAGCACCAAGCACAGAAGGAAAGCGCAGGGAACAGGCTTGAGTTAAACGAGTCAGAAAGAGAAAAAGGAGCAAACAGAAGATGAAGTCAATTCAAAACCAAGAACTAAAAATACAAAGGAAAAACGAAAGCAAAGGGAAGAAGTGGGAACAAGCAGAGTAGAAAGGAAAGCAAAGCAAAGCAAGAAAACTAGAAAGCAATGCGAAGCAACGTGAAGCAGAGGTGAAAAGGAAGCACAAAAGAGCAAACCAAAGCAAAGCAAGGGAAAATAAAAGCAGCCTCAATTTTGGCAGCTCGATCTTCCTGGTGGTTGCTTTGTTGTCCTTCACTGGCCCGACTGCTGGGCACATGAGCATCTCCATGGCACACCTTTACACCTCATTGCAGCCTTTCAGGACCTAAAGGGAGCCACAAAACAGGAGGGGAGTCAACTCTTGGAAAGGGCAGATAACAGCAGGACCAGGGAAAATGGTTTGAAGTTGAGGCAGGGAAGATTTAGGTTGGATGTCAGGGGGAAGTTCTTTGCTATGAGAGCGGTGAGGTGCAGGAACAGCTGCCCAGAGAGGCTGTGGATGCCCCGTCCATCCCTGGAGGTGTTCAAGGCCAGGCTGGATGGGGCCCTGGGCTTTGAGTCTGTGGGGGTGTCCCCAAGCCAACCTGTTACGCCGTTGGAGTGACAGAGAGGGGTCCCCAGCTTCGTGGTGTGACACGGGGGGGTGTCCTCAACTTTGGGGTGGGACACCATTGGGGTGACACAGATTTGTTGGCAGCTTTGGGCTGTGACACTGTGGGGATGACATAGGGGT
>NW_011128162.1:0-376 GCF_000146605.3 Meleagris gallopavo
GAAACCTGTAAGCCTCTCTCTCTCTTTTGCTCCCCCCTCTCCACAGTGGGGACACCAGAATTCTTCTCATGTTATCTACAGCCATTGGTAACCATACAGCCTGTCCCTCACAGCAGAGTGGTAATGCTACCAAATTCCTGGGAGAATTCACTCTGTGCACTGAGACCCTAAAAATTGCAGAAAATGTAGTGAGGAACTACTTGGTTCTCAAATAGTTCCCAGGGCAGATCTCTGGTAGTATTGTGGAAGGAAAATCCAGGGGTCCACCTTGCCTTCTAACTGAAGAGGTACATGTCTACTTATACAATTGGCTATACCATTCACTCTGGCATTACCAAAAAAAAAAAAAAAAAAAAGTTCCCAAATATAAAAAAGG
>NW_011128163.1:0-476 GCF_000146605.3 Meleagris gallopavo
CACCAAGCTGATATGTCAGACCTCAAACGATTATCATTCAAGGAATCAGGGAGTCCGTTCCTCGGGGACAGAATATGAATAAAGCCTTTAGTGAGCAGCAAAAGAAGGATGAAACCCCGACTGAATGGCTGGAAAGGCTGCGTAAAAGCCTGCAGCTGTATCCGGGAGTAGATCCTGCTACTCCCGTAGGGCAGGCACTACTAAAAACACAGTTTGTGGCCAAATCTTGGACTGACGTCAGGAGGGAGTTAGAAAAGTTGGAAGACTGGCAGGATAAGGGACTAGCTAAATTACTGAGGGAAGCACAGAGGGTATCTGTAAGACGAGAAGAAGAGATCCACAGGAAGCAAGCTAGAATCTTAGTAGCAGCAGTAAGGGAAGGGCCACAAGTAAAGCGGGAAATTCTCCGGAGGGAGAAGAGGCTCTCAATCAAGGGAACAGGGAGCTGGAAAACGGAGTGACTAAGGATATGAGGC
>NW_011128164.1:0-486 GCF_000146605.3 Meleagris gallopavo
ATGGACGGTCAGCACACTTGTGTGGGAAAAGGGGACCTGGGGGCACTTGCTGACGGAAGCCATGGCAGTCAGACACAAGCTGCAGCTAGTGATGAGCAGGCAGTTCTTGCAGCCAGCTGACTTCCAAGCATTGCCTTCCTCAAGAGACTACTTGCGTGGCAGCAGAAAGCTGGGAAAATGCTTCTTCCTCATGATTTTTCACTTGTTGATACTTTCTGTAGGGTTCCTGTCCAAAAGGACAACTCAGGGATCAAGGCAGCTGAAGATTGCAGTGCTGTAAGGGATGTCAAGTAAGCATCCATTTGGAGTGCAGCAAGGGGCAGTGAGAAGTGAACTGTGCGTTTGTGTTTGGGCTGTCCAAGTAGCATCTTTCTGTTTTCTGGGGGGACTTGGGCTTACTGGACAATACTTCTGCTGCCTGCTGGTGTCTGTGAAATCAACACATGATCTGTTGTTGTAGGGACAAAACCTGTACATCTGTGGAAT
>NW_011128165.1:0-466 GCF_000146605.3 Meleagris gallopavo
GTGTGGAGAGAGCAACGACCCGTTAAGTGACCCGTTAGTGTTAGGTACTAAGCCTTAAGCCCTCTCCCGTGCGGCGAGGTGCCGCGCCGGCTCGCCCTGACAGCCGGCCGCCAGCCTGTTGTTTGCTAAACGTCTCAGTGCCCTTCTTACGGTCCTCCCGTGGGGATTGCGTCCCAGGCTGCTCCTTGCTGCCCAAAGGACGCTTCTTTGTCACACACAGCACCGGGGGCTGCCAGGCACTTCCTTGGGCACGTCATGCCTTGTGCTCTGCTGTCATCCTTCTCTTGTGCAGGAGATTCTTGCACTGCATGTGGGCGTGCGATGAACTATTCCACACACAGATTTTCCCGTATGACGCAGAGCAGCTCCAGGGATGAGCTCCGTGTGGGAGCAGTGGGGCGGTGAAGGCTCGGGTGGGGCTCTGCGCTCCATCCCTGGGGGGAGCTCTGCTTGCTCAGCTCCAGAG
>NW_011128166.1:0-751 GCF_000146605.3 Meleagris gallopavo
TCACCCAGCAGATGCCTTTCCTTACGCTCAGAACTGTCCCACATTTGTGCAGCCCTTGGATTGCATTTCCAAGCCGAGCTCACCTATATCTCAGCCATTCCTTCTGAGTTAGTATGCTTGGATCCCCACACAGGGCTGCAGCTCAAGAGGTCAACACAGCAGAAATAACACAACATGCAACTGGAAAACACATCTCAAAGCCGAGAAGAGCCAACTCTCTGACCTTGGGCACAACTCACCAACCAAGAGCCAGGCCTGGCAAACTTGGCCGATCTGAGCATGTGGGAGGGGGCTGCAATCAGACCAGAAGTGTCCACTTCAATTGCAGCTCCTTGTAGAGAGGAACATCAAACAGTAACAGGTGTGAATGAGTTCATTCACAAGCTGCACAATGAGTTTGTTCTTTATTAAAAAAAGCATGCGTGCCGAGTCAAAAAGGTAACAGCAGGAGTTGATATCAATGGAAGACGTTCCTCTTCCTACGCCTCATCCTCCTCCCCAGCTCTCCTTGCCTCACCTTTACCCCAGCTCCTGGAAGATGCCCACAGACTTTCAGTCAGCTCTCAAATCCATAGGACTCCTTTCACATTACTCCATTAATAAAAGATTTCAGACTCGTTCCATGCACTAAAACTGACCGAGCAGTGGTATCACAATCACTCGTAACACACGGAAGCACCCAAACCCTGAGGATTTCTTTCCCCTCCACTACCAGGTTCTTCTTAGCACACAGGACTTCTCCTGCTGCTAT
>NW_011128167.1:0-886 GCF_000146605.3 Meleagris gallopavo
GCACGGCCTCCTGCCCGCCCCGCCTCGGCCTCTCCTATTGGCCGGCCCTGCCGTTTGGGTCATGTCATTGGCTGCCGCCGGCACCGCCTGTCGCCGGCACGGCCCGCCCCCTGTTTCCGGGAGAGCCCCGTTCCGGCCCTTCGTCTCCGCGGAGCCGATTGGCTGCTCCGGCTGTCATTTACAGTTTGGGCGGAGGGGCGATTGGGCGAACGGGGCCGCGCGGGGTGCCCGGTCCGCGCGTGCGCGGTCCGAGCGAGGGCGGGTTCCGGTAAGGGGCGCGCGGAGGCGTGAGGTCACCCGGCGCGACGGGCGCCGGCCGGGTGGGCGTCACGTGGCCCGGGGAGCCGGCGGTACGGGGCCGAGGAAACGCGGGTCCTGGCGGGGCTGGGCGGTGGGTCACGTAGGGCCGGGAAGGGAATCCGAGGCGTCCTCCCGGAGCTGCGGGTGCCGGGACGCGTTCTGGGGGCCCCGTGGGGCCGGCAAGGGGGTGGCTTTGCTATTGGAGACAAGCCGTTCCGTAAGGAGCGCTGGGTGATGCTGACTGACGCCATCCCTTGTGAGCGTGCTCTATAGAAAGCTGCCCTCTGTGGGAGCGAGGAAACAAAACGCGGTGATTCAATACTGCCGGGTTGTTACGGGGTTCCTGCAGTCTGGGATTCTAGTCTGAGGACTGCATGAGGACGCTACGAGGATAGCAGCTCCTGTGAGTGTAAGTTCTGTTATGTCAGATTCGGTGATTGGTTCCCAGTTCCAGATTCTTTGATTCTGTGATGATTCTGGGCTTCAAATGTGTGGTGACTCTGATTCCTCACTAAGAGTACAGACCCCCAGACTTGTAGCTACGCAATACGATGCATTTCCACATCCACCGCTGTGCACAGTGTGT
>NW_011128167.1:1503-3126 GCF_000146605.3 Meleagris gallopavo
AGGGGTGCTCTTCTAGTGCTACAAACGAATAGATTGGCTTGGCTGCCTCTTGAGTTGTGCGCACGCTTTCCATGGCGTGAAAAGCTCTCCTTTGTTCCTTTGTTTTGCAGCTTTCTGTCAAACACTTGCCTTTGTTAATTCCAGGACAGCCTTCATCAGGCTGGGATTCTATCGGACAACCATCTTTGCAGAGATCTGCTCGTGAGCACATCTGGATGTGGCTGTCTGGTAATAAACATTCTGTTACCACGCAAACATTCTTGTCTTTTCTAGATAGGAAAACATGGTAATTCCCTGCCTAAGTGGGAGAAGTTACCTCTGCTATTTGAGGCTTGGAAGCCATGTTAGGCATGTTCTAGTGTTTTCTAAACCATGTGTACTGTAAGATGCAAGAAATGTAAAGGAAACTTAACAGCCGTTGTTTTTCTTTCAGCGTTTGGAAGAGGCTGGGCTTGAGGTCCAAACTCTTGGAAGAGAGTCCTTAGGGGTTATGGAAAGGCTGTGTAGGATCTGCAAAGGAGAGTGTGATTTGTCCTGGGTTGGACTGGGATGTGGTGTGATCTCTGGGAACTAAGCAGCACAAGGAATGTTGCTGCTGTCCCAGTGCATCAGTGCACTGCTCTGAATTTAATTTGCTATCCGAATCCTGTGATATAAACGAAGCCAAAACTGGAGGCAAAGCACTACGGTACAGGAAAAAGGAAACTCTAACCTCTAACATGCCTATGACTCTTCAGAGTCGGGGGGAAGTTGTTCACAGAGGGAGCTGAGGCCCTGGCACTGCTGCCCAGACAGGCCGTGGGTGCCCCATCTCTGCAGGTGCGCTCAACTCAGCTCCTATTGCAGTGAGTGGAGACAAAGGGAGGGACGTGGCTGCTGACGCTCAAACGCGGTGGCACTGCAGGGCAGCGGTGCTTTCACCCTGGAAAGCCAGCAGACATCCACCTACTGGCTGTCTCCCGTCACACATCCGCCTGTCACAGCAGCACAGGGGCCTCCTGTCCTGCTGCTGGGCACCGCAGGGCGCAGCCCGGCTTCGTCCTCTCCTGCAGGGACCGACGGCCGTGGCCGGGATCCCCCCGAGCTCCTCTGCTGCAGGCTGAGCCGCCCCAGCTCTCCCGGAATCCCCGCCCCAGCCATTTCCCACACAGTGCTGAGGAGGGGAGGGGATTTTGGGGGGAGGAACGGGGCGGGTGGTTGCAGTCCTATGACACGGCCATTTGCGGTGCCCCGTCCTTGCACTGAGGTGGGCACGGGGATGGGGGTCTTTGGAGCTGCAGAATTGACCGCAGGCCAAAACACAGAAAAACGAACGCTGAACATTTAATCGTTTACCATTCAGAGCAACAAACAGAGAAATGACCGCGTTCCCAACCAGCTCCCAGCCTAACAGTCATTCCCCCCTCACGGCTTCCCTCCTCGGGGCCAACACGAAGCGGCTCCGCGTCGGCTTCACGCAGCTCCGGGAGCTCCGCACGGGGGACCGACAGACAGACGGAAACCGGCACGTGGGGACTGCAGCTGCGGGGCAGCAGCTCAGCGCAGCGCTGCTGATCGGAGCCGACGAGAACCGAAGCGCCGCCTGACTCCGTGCCGGGCTGCAACGCGCCTCGACCCCTGCGA
>NW_011128167.1:4583-5199 GCF_000146605.3 Meleagris gallopavo
TTATCTTTTGCAGGCGAGGATAACCAAGTCTTTGAAAAGTACAGCACCTCCCCGAGGGTGACGAAGTGCGCCTTTCTGACCTGAGCCCAGCAGACATCGCAGTCCCCAGCCTGGATTGTGACCCGGTGTCTCTCCAGTGCAGCCCACCCCAAGCGCAGCCCGAGTGCCCGGACAGCAGCACCTCCATGAGGAGCAGGTCGGCATCGCTGAGGTGCAGCCGAGCCTCTTGGAGGAGGACTTGGAGGAGGACCAGGCAGCGGGCAGCACACACAGCTGTGATGCAGTCACACTTCTGTGTGTGAATTCTGTGCTTGATTAAGTCCAAACAGATCTCTATGCCATGATGAGCAAAGCTTGCTATCAACCAGACGAGGTCAAAATATTCTTTTTCACCCTTCGCTTCCCTTTCCTGCACTTGAAGCAGCAACCCGCTGATCATCGGGGGCTCAGTTTGCCATCAGAGATTGTCAGTGGTCATCTGAAGGCTTTGTTGGCTGTCAGAGGGCTCCACTGATCACCAGAGATCTTCACTGACTGTCAGAGGGCTTCTTGAATCAACAGAGGGTGTCATGGGTCATCAGAGAGGAGATTTGAGGTGCCTAAGGGAGGGGATTTG
>NW_011128168.1:0-496 GCF_000146605.3 Meleagris gallopavo
AGTTCTGGAACGGGATGCTGTTTTACAATCACGCACTCAGCAAAATGAATAAAAGCGGTGAGCTGCAGATCCCTGTGCAGCTGCAGGATCTTGTTTGGATCACAGAGACGTGGTAGGTTGGCTCCCATGGCTGCAGCACAGGAGGAATACGGGCTCTTTTGGATACGTTGGCAAGGAAGAGGAGGAGTGGACGTTGCCCTCTGTTGGACACTGCACTGAGCCCTGATGGTGGTGGCAGAGGAGACAGCTGAGAGCTAAGGGAAATGGATTCAAGAGGAGAGCATTGGTGTCTGGCTTCCTGGTCAGGAAGAAAAAATGCCCTCTACAGATAGGCACAGGCCTCATGGTTTCAGGCTCTTGATCCCATCTGGGGCATTATTCACTCAAAACATCACAGGTCCTGCACGAATGGAAAAAAATCGACCTGATCAACCAAAACACAGAAAGGAAGCATGCAGCCAGTGGAAACTGGAAGAGCTACATTGGCAGCGATACG
>NW_011128169.1:0-414 GCF_000146605.3 Meleagris gallopavo
TCTGGTCCCCATTTGATGTATCCGTTACCTCCACGGATTTATCAGCTTCAGGCACGGTTGATAGTTTGTCTATTATATCTTCTTGTTTGTTTTCCATTCTGTCCAGCTTTTCAGCTACCTTTGTAATGGCTGAAACACAAGCTCGCAGAGGGCTTAAATGTAACTCAAAGTCTTGAAGTTTATTAACCAATTCACTTATAAGGGGTCTTCTTTCCCCTCTGCCATACATTGCTGCAAATGTGCTGGCGTACCTTTCTGGTGCGGTCTTTGTGAATGTACGCCACATGTTTGGTGTACACCTGACTCTCTCGGGATCATGCTCTTGGTCTGGCTCGTCAGGAATGAAATCGGGGCTATGTAGCATTTCCACCACAGCATATTCTACTTAAATAACAGATGCCTTCTTCCATATCA
>NW_011128170.1:0-502 GCF_000146605.3 Meleagris gallopavo
GAGATAGATAGGAGGCTGGCTTTAAAAGAACTACTTGCTGATGGTGAGAAATCCTGACTGAAGACAAATGAATCCTCTACTGCAAAACCACACCTGCTTTGGTTTGGATACTTTCTTTCAGAGAGCCAGTTCACAACAGTCACCCCAGTGGAGAAGCCCAGAACACCAACAAATAGATATGAACTGACAGCAACTGAGATCCCTCCTGAGAGGAGGTAAAAGCACAGTTATCTGTATATGTTTTTGGTTTAGAGCAGTGCTGCCTTAATCAGTGAACAGCCTAGGAAGCGTTCTTCACAACAGCAAGCAGTATTTCTTTTCTCCTGGATAAAATTTTCCTAAATCCTCTTTCTGTATTCACTGGGAAACACTGAAAGCAGGAAAATAAATAAATAAATAAAACTAGAAGTGACTCATCTTCAGAATGCATTCCTGTGTTCCATAGCCTAAATCCCATCTTGTTCCATTTTCTCTGAGTGCTGCGGTTTTAAAATGCATCTCT
>NW_011128171.1:0-412 GCF_000146605.3 Meleagris gallopavo
CACTAAGTTTAGGTCTTTGTACTGCCCTGTGCAAAAGCACTTATCTTGAATTCAAATCAGAAAATAAGCATATTTTTCTTCTGAACTAAGAACAAGCATGAAGCTTCATCAGTGATTTAACGACAGCTAGGTTGATGCAAATGTGCATGTTGTAAGAAAACTGGAAGCGTAATTTGAAAATATCAGTGTAATACATTCTATGTGGATAGGCAAGAACTTGTTGCAGAACGAATCCCATGCTATAATATCTTTATGTTTTCTGCAGAATTTTCTCTGAGCATTTATCACACATGATTTCTTTCTCTCTATTAATGATAGTTTGAAACTCTACTGCCTGAGAAATCTCATGAGCAGCCATTCCAGATTGCTTTCTAGGGGTTGTGGCCTTGAGTCAATTAATATCTTCTGTTCT
>NW_011128172.1:0-721 GCF_000146605.3 Meleagris gallopavo
TCTAGCCCCCAAAAGATGGCATTTACTCCCAGAAACACCAGCTTTCTCACACATTCCTCACCTTTTCCCCCCCACATAAGACCTTTTCACCCAGAAATGACAGTTCTCTTAGGAATACCTCCCAATTCCCCCCTAATCTGCTACACCACACTCCGCACTATGACACTTTCTCCCCAAACTAGGACACTTTCTCCCAGAAAGGCCGCTTTTTTCCCCCCCAAAGTACACCGTTGGCTTTCCAAAAAGAACACATTCTCCCCAACAAATACCTCCCCTCTCCAATACAATGACATTACCTCCCAGTAATGCTACCTTGGGCCCAAACATTTGGACAGCTTCTCCCACAAGTACTACTTTTCCATCCAAAAGAGGACATCTTCTCCCCAGAGAATGCTATTTTTCTCCCGGAAACAAAGCAGCTTTCTCACAAATGGGTGGCATTTTCCAACCAACTATGCTACTCTCTCCCAGAAAGAGCACTTTTTCTGACAAGTACCTTCCCTTTTTCTCTCAAAAATACTGCTAGACACTCCTCAACAGGACATTTTCTCCCATCTACACCCCGTTTTTCTCCCCAAAGGACCCCTTTTTCACACAAAAATACCACACTTGCCCTCCAAGAGAAGTCAGTCTTTCCCACTATTGCCCACTTTTCTCCCACGTACTTGTCATTTTCTCCCAGAAATACCACATTTCACTTGGAAATGGGGCCTGTGCTTCC
>NW_011128173.1:0-620 GCF_000146605.3 Meleagris gallopavo
GATGCCATGCATAGGGACCCCTGTATGTCACCTATGGAATCCTCAAATTTAAGCCTTCCCATATCTCCTAGCCCTAAATCTTATCAGAACTCTTATCTGGCACACTCTACCCATAATGAGACCTCCCCAAAATATGCTTAGGTTCCAGAAACTAAACGATTCCAGACTACCATGCCTGGTAGTCCCCTGTTTACCAGTCTTAGCCACCAGAATCGCAAATGCTCCCAGTCTAACATCCCCAAATCCTTTCCAGTGTGCCCCCACACACTTCACAGTGACAACAAATACCTTAATGCTCAACTCTAAACCCCAAATCCTTCCTCGTTCTCCTCAAACTTCTAAACACCCATTGGGACTACAAATCCTTCCCAATTTGGAGCATTGGTCAGAGAGTGGTGGACAGTAGTGTTGAGCGTCACTAATTCAGTAAGCATATAAATGTTGTTACCATTATTGTTAAATCTCTATTCCTTTTTGGTCGGAGTAAACAGTTTTTATCTCAACCAATGAATTTTGCACTTTTTTTGTCTGATTGTCTTGGTAAATTACAACGAGAAAGGTCAGTGATTGAGTGGCTGTGTGTTGCTGAGCTGCTGCCAGGTGGCAGCACCGCAGTCCTT
>NW_011128174.1:0-532 GCF_000146605.3 Meleagris gallopavo
AATACCACATTTCACTTGGAAATTGGGCCTGTGCTTCCAAAGATGGTATTTCTCCCAGGCATACCTGTTTCTTCAAACTACCGCACGTTTCTCCCAAAAGACTAGATGACAAGACCAAATTGGACACTTGCAACCAAGAATAGGACATCTTCTCCCACTAATACCACTTGTCTCCCAAGGATAGGACATTTTCCCTAAATGCTATGGCAGTTCTGCTAAGAAATACTCCTTTCCTTCCCTAAATGGGACATATGCACCCACAAAGACCACGACTCCGAGAAATTCCTCCCAGTTCCTCCCAATTACACTCCATTACATTCCTCATCATGACACTTACTCCCAGACTTTTGGACTTTACTGCGGAAAGACCATTTCGATCCAGAATATATGCCATTGGCCCTCACAAACACCGATTGCCTCACAAAGATGTGGCACATCCCACCAGAAAGACCATTTCTAGCCCCCAAAAGATGGCATTTACTCCCAGAAACACCAGCTTTCTCACACATTCCTCACCTTTCCCCCCACATAA
>NW_011128175.1:0-648 GCF_000146605.3 Meleagris gallopavo
GTCAGATCCTGAGACTGCACAAAAGTTTGACAGATGATGGATAACTCACAGAGCACATTGCTCTTTCCAAAACTTACTAAGAGAAGGACATCTCTGAAGTTGCTGTTTTACAGGGCCCTAAAGTGGAGAACGATTGGTGGAGACAGAGAAGGATTAGCCAGAGACAACCCAGCCAGCTGTGTGAGCTGTGGCCAATTGCATTTTCAGTCTGTGGCCACTGACAGCTTCTGAGAGCTACTGAGCAAGGCAACCCAGCGGAGAAAGTTCAGGAGGGAAACCAAGTGAGGTACCTGAGCTCCACTGCCTTTCAACGCCCTGTGGGGAGGGAAAGAGGGGAGAGGTGTCAAACAAACAACAAACACTGGCCTTCATACCTCTGAGCCAATATACGCTTTGCCCTGGATTAGCTCTGGTGCTGCATTTGCTGGGCTTCCACAGCATGTGTTCAGGTGGGAATCAAGGCCTCCCTGGAATAACACAGGAAATAGAAACATCTCCTTTAACAGACTTTGTGTTTTCTACTAATGACACTGCAGAAGCCTCAGAGGCTTCTTCTCCTGGGCATATTCTCATTCATCCTGGATTTTGCTTTCATTCAGTAGGTGACCTCACTAAGCAAACATTGTCTAAGACAATAGATGACTATTG
>NW_011128176.1:0-794 GCF_000146605.3 Meleagris gallopavo
AGCGTAGTCCTGCTCCATAAGGCCTGGGAGTACTGGTGGGTGGGAGCTGGACACAAGCCAGCAGTGGGCCCTTCCTGCCCAGAAGCCAACCGTATCCTGGGCTGCATCCAAGATGCGCAGTCAGCGGGCCAAGGGAGGAGATCCCCATCCCTCTGCTCTGCGCTGGTCAGGCCTCACCTGCAGTGCTGCGTCCAGATGTGGAGTCCTCAGTGCAGGGAGGACATGGAGCTGTGCGAGTGCATCCAGAGTACAGCCACAAACACGACCCAAGGATGGAACCCCTCTCCTGTAAGCAAGGAGAGCTTGGCTGTTCAGCCTCCTGGAGAAGTGAAGGCTCCAAGGGAACCTGGTAACAGCCTTTCAATACCTCAAGGAAAGAACAAGGGAAAATGGAGGTGAAATCTAAGGAAAACGTCTTGTACAGTGAGGGTGCTGAGGCAGCGGCACAGGTTGCTAGAGACATGGTGGATGTGCTGGCCCTTTCAAGGTGAGCCTGGCTCAGACTCTGAGCAACTTGATCTAGCTGTGGATGGTCAGCATGGGGGAGTCGGATCACATCGCAAACCTACCTGCATACAAGCAGCGCACCAACATGGGGTGCATGATGTTCATTACCTGCTGGACAGATCTCACACCACTGATTGGAGGAGCCCAGGCAATCCTTCAACTCCATCAGGCTGCAAAATGAAATCAGAAGAGACGCAGAACATAATTTAAAACACAACAAGGATGCACACAATGACCCTTAAAAAACACCCACCGCATGGATGCAATTAGCACATAGCCCTATTAAT
>NW_011128177.1:0-414 GCF_000146605.3 Meleagris gallopavo
ATTATTTTTAAAGTAACTGGAGGTTTCAGATTATTTTGAAACACTTTCTCGGAAAGTTTTCCAATTTTTAATGATCCCCAAATCATTTCTAGCATTTAAAAAAAGAAAGAAAGAAAGCTGCTATCTTTTCCCTTCTATCATTGTTTATTTAGATGCAAACTACACACTTTTGTGAGCTTGCTCCTGTTAGTATGTGCCTTCAAAATTCATTGATCATTTATAATTAGATATAATTTATGCTTTTTTGTTTTTTTGTCTTCCATTTCTAGTGGCAGTAAAATAATGAAGTAAATCTTAATCTTTCTACAATCATGATTCCCAACTAAGCTTTCTATCTCCTGCAATTTTGACATCTTCTGATTCTTTCACAATCTTCATATTACCAATTCATTCAGTACATTATTTTCCATTTCC
>NW_011128178.1:0-419 GCF_000146605.3 Meleagris gallopavo
CTTCTTCTAGATCGAAATTCCTATTTTAAAAATAATTAAAAAGTAAATATTAGGCAAATAAGTAAATAGTTCTGTTTTCTGGCAGACTTTGGTGGTGGAGATGTTGGCTCACTTGTAATTAGCAAAAGCCCTCCTACAGAGCTGTAAAAGGTATTCTCAGTCTTTTTCAGCTTTTAAATGTACATTAGACAAGTGACAATGGCCCACGTTCTCATTAGCCTTCTGTTTGCTTACTGGCATCTCTAGCTCCTATTCCTCTCCATTTTGTGTGCACAATAATACTGTTTTTATTGAATGAGATTATGATAATTCTTTTATACCTGATGTTTGTCTTCCTTTTTGTTTCATAAATTCAGTTAAATATAAGAGCATTCCATTGTCGTATCCTCTCTCCCCCTCCCCCCCCCGCCCTTTTTTAG
>NW_011128179.1:0-575 GCF_000146605.3 Meleagris gallopavo
CCCATCCCTCTGCTCTGCGCTGGTCAGGCCTCAGCTGCAGTGCTGCGTCCAGATGTGGAGTCCTCAGTGCAGGGAGACATGGAGCTGTGCGAGTGCATCCAGAGTACAGCCACAAACGCGAAGCCAAGGATGGAACCCCTCTCCTGTAAGCAAGGAGAGCTGGGCTGTTCAGCCTCCTGGAGAAGTGAAGGCTCCAAGGGAACCTGGTAACAGCCTTTCAATACCTCAAGGAAAGAACAAGGGAAAATGGAGGTGAAATCTAAGGAAAATGTCTTGTACAGTGAGGGTGCTGAGGCAGTGGCACAGGTTGCCAGAGACATGGTGGATGTGCTGGCCCTTTCAAGGTGAGCCTGGCTCAGACTCTGAGCAACTTGATCTAGCTGTGCATGGTCAGCATGGGGGAGTCGGATCACATCGCAAACCTACCTGCATACAAGCAGCGCACCAACATGGGGTGCATGATGTTCATTACCTGCTGGACACATCTCACACCACTGACTGGAGGAGCCCAGGCAATCCTTCAACTCCATCAGGCTGCAAAATGAAATCAGAAGAGACGCAGAACGTAATTTAAA
>NW_011128180.1:0-747 GCF_000146605.3 Meleagris gallopavo
ATGGCTCTGTCAGCATTGTTAGTGCGGGATACTGTGACCAGATTTTATAATTTAAGTGACATACAGTTGTATAAAGCATTCCATTTTTTCTGTAACCTTTTTCATTTGCTTGTTTGTTTGTTTGTTTTCAAGCTTGTTTGCAGAGGTTTTCTGAAAGTGCTACTTATGAGAGCATAGTTTTGAATCACAGAATCACAGAATGGCCTGGGTTGAAAAGGGCCACAATGCTCTTTCAGTTCCAACCCCTCTGCTGTGTGCAAGGTCACCAACCAGCAGACCAGGCTGCCCAGAGCCACATCCAGCCTGGCCTTGAATGCCTGCAGGGACGGGGCATCCACAGCCTCCTTGGGCAACCTGTTCCAGTGCCTCACCACGCTCTGGGTGAAAAACTTCCTCCTAATATCCAACCTAAACCTCCCTGGTCTCAGTTTGTGGAAAGTGAAAAGTGTTGTTTCTGCATTGATCACTGAAAAGGGGCAACTGATCTAAAGATTAAGCTGTTACATATCTTTAGAATTAGCTGATGTGGAATGTAAGAATAGCATACACTTATTAGTAGCATATCCTAGGAACATAGTTACTGGAATATCTAAGAAATACTTTCTCACGAAGCTGCAATAGAATTTAAGTGTTCTAAAGAATGTGGGTACGGTGTTCTGAACTAGGAAACATACTGTGAAGTTGTTCCTTCGACCGGCAAGAGTGAAATATATTTAACAAACGTTCAAGGAGTCAGGGCCTTGACAC
>NW_011128181.1:0-484 GCF_000146605.3 Meleagris gallopavo
GTGATAAGATGAACAGTGCATGCAAACAGAACCTCCTGTTTACCCTTAGGCACAAACAGACACCGTTTGCTCTCTGTCTTACACTCCAGACTCCCAAGGTTTCACAGTGATTGGCTCTATCAAAGAGTCCGACAAGCTCTTTGCTGACTGCTCACAGTTACGTCTTCCCCCACACCACCCATGGCAACAGTCTGGTCTGTGGGTCCCCAGAGGGGTGTCCCCAACTTGGGGTGTGACACCACAGGGGTGACACAGGTGTTCCCAACTTCATGGTGTGACGCTGTAGGGGTGTGATACGGGGATGTCACCAACTTCGGGGCTGTGACACCGTGATGCGGTGTCCCCACTTCCCCCGGGAAGTCCTTCAGCTGGTCACCAACTTTGGTGCAACGTCCCCAGGGGGTCTCTTGTCCCTCCGCATGACGGTGACACCTGACGCTGGCTGGTGGTTGCACAGAGTTCACCACTGTGCGTGTCCCCGTCC
>NW_011128182.1:0-430 GCF_000146605.3 Meleagris gallopavo
TTGCATCCATGCGGTGGGTGTTTTTTAAGGGCATTGTGTGCATCCTTGTTGTGTTTTAAATTATGTTCTGCGTCTCTTCTGATTTCATTTTGCAGCCTGATGGAGTTGAAGGATTGCCTGGGCTCCTCCAGTCAGTGGTGTGAGATGTGTCCAGCAGGTAATGAACACGATGCACCCCATGTTGTTGCGCTGCTTGTATGCAGGTAGGTTTGCGATGTGATCCGACTCCCCCATGCTGACCATCCACAGCTAGATCAAGTTGCTCAGAGTCTGAGCCAGGCTCACCTTGAAAGGGCCAGCACATCCACCATGTCTCTGGCAACCTGTGCCGCTGCCTCAGCACCCTCACTGTACAAGACATTTTCCTTAGATTTCACCTCCATTTTCCCTTGTTCTTTCCTTGAGGTTATTGAAAGGCTGTTAGCAGGTT
>NW_011128183.1:0-608 GCF_000146605.3 Meleagris gallopavo
TGCCATCAGGAAAGCAAGGCCTCCTGTCACGCTCAGCTAGTTCCCTTACTCAGTGCATTCTAGCACCACTGATACCTACTGTTATCCTCCTGCAGAGTGCCATCACACTGGCAGCATCAAAAGGAAGAAGCCCACACAACAGAGCATACCGCACTACACCCATGCTCCAAACGTCTGCCTAAAAAATAAAAGGACAAGTTTACAAACCTGAAGCACCTCCAATGGCTTACTGACAGATTGCACTGTCTGCCCTTGCCAAAGGCTACATATAGCCCACGAAAAGCTGGCTCTTTCCCTCCGCAAAAAAACCTTATGGTCCCAAAGAAAGCACATAACCCTCATTCAAACGTTCCTCCACTCAACTTAAAGCACTACTAAAACCCATATCTTCATCTCAGCTCATCACCCTGCTGCAGTACCTTGTTTCTACAAGGATTTCTCTGGCAAAAATGAAATCAAACCCATCACAAGGGATTTGGCACAGTTACGTGCTCCTGGCTACAACGAGAGCTGGCAGCAGTCACCTGTGAGGCTCTGCTGCTGTTCTCTTTATGTACAGGCACAACCAAGGTTCATACACCTCCCAGTGCAATTCTCACTCTGACTGG
>NW_011128184.1:0-1002 GCF_000146605.3 Meleagris gallopavo
TTTTTTTTTTTTGTTAACAATGCCTCAAAATGTGGAGCAATCTCTTCATGGGGGGGACACATACTATCAACAACTTGCTCCTTACGCCTCCAGAGTGTACACACACACTCTCTTCTACCAATAAGGCAGTTGCCGCTACCACCTGGACACATTCACACATTCAGGCCAACCCCGAGATACAGGTCTAATATCTTGGCAAGTATGAATAGGTTTTCTTTTGTCTCCCTATTCTTGCCTTAGAATGCCTAAAACAGCTCTTTCACTGACAGTTATGAAAAAGTGAAGTGGTTCATTTAAGGCAGGCAGTTCTAACACAGGTGCTGTGATTAAATCCTGTTTCAATACTTCTACTAATTCTTTTCCCTCTTTTGTCCATTTTAATATGTTGGGTTCTCCCTGTGATAGTTTGAGATACAATCTTTATTTGTTGCACATATTCTTCTATTCACAAAATACAGTATCCAATTAAACCTAGGAACTTTTGCCACTCCCTCTTTGTCCTGAGCAGATGAAGCTGCACAATGCCTTGAATTCTTTCAGAAGTCTCCATTTCCCTTCAGAAATCACATGCCCAAGGTATCTGACTTCTTTTTCCACATACTACAGTTTAAACACCCCTAGCCCATATTACCCAAGAAATTCCGAATTTTACTTATAGTCTCTTCTACTTCAGACTCTTTTCCACAAATCAGCAAATCATCCACATAGTGTAACAGCTTTACCTCCTCTTCAACCTGAAACTTTTCCAAAACTTTCTCCAGCATTTAATTAGTTAAAACAAAAATAAAATATAAAATATATAATGTATATAAAATACATAATAATAATATAATAATAATATAATATATATAAATATATATATATAATAATATATAATAATATATATATAATATATTATGTAATATAATACATAAAATATAATAAAAAATAAATTAAGGACAATTCTATGAACCCTAGGGGTAAAGCAATCCACCTATATTTCTATTTTTGTCACATTTCTGG
>NW_011128185.1:0-421 GCF_000146605.3 Meleagris gallopavo
TGGGGACTGCCATTGCTTCCTCGAGTCCCACAGACCCCTTCCCATCCCACACTGCCATGGCAGATCAGGTTCTGGACCACCTGAGGACCCAAACATCCAGGAGTCTTTGGGTCCTGACGAGATGAGTCCCAGAGTTCCGAGGGAATTCACCGCTGCAGTCACCGAGCCACTCTCCATGGTATTTCAGAAGTCGAGGCAGTCAGGTCAAGTCCCTGCTGAGGAGAAAAAAGGTGACAGCACACCTCTTAGGAAGGATAGAAAGTGTGACGCAGGGAACTACCAGCATGTCAGTCTCACCTCTGTGTTGGTCACGGATCATGGAGCAGATCATCCTGGAAGTGACTCTAAAGCACACATTCCAGTGCGTCACCACCCTGTGCGTGAAAAGCTGCCTCCTAATAACCAACCTAAACCTCCCCTC
>NW_011128186.1:0-493 GCF_000146605.3 Meleagris gallopavo
AGGGAGGAGTGTTCTTTGTTAGAGAAAATACGATATTCCACAGATGTGTTTGTTTACATCACCTTATGCTTTTGGCAGAGAATTTATTCAGCTTCTAGTATCCGGTTATTTATGCACTGCTCAGTAGCTTTTCTGCACTCCCTAGAAAAAGCTCCTTTAAAAATCCTAATGTGACACCATATATTTCTACTAGACTAGAAAATAGGTACAATTTCAATTTAAATTGAGATGACCAGACAAATCACTCTTAGATCTACCAAGCTCTTAATTGCAACTTTCCATTGCATGCATGCGTAAGTATTTCTTTATTTATTTCCAAGTGCTCCTTCTGAAATACTTACTAGTTTGGTTGGTTGGCTTTTTTTGTTTTTTTTGTGTATTCTGTTCTTATTAAATAATTTTCTTTACGGTTAACTAACTTCATGATTAAGCTTTAATCATGAAAAAAAAGACTAAACCATAAATAGGTGGAAACAATTAGCCTGTTCAAGTG
>NW_011128187.1:0-396 GCF_000146605.3 Meleagris gallopavo
CATATGTGTCACGGAGTTAACGAGATCAATCTGCACCCGTGACAGGGGCGGTAGGCCCCTGCCCTCCCCTCCCCAGCCCACAAAATGGGAAGGAAGGGAGAAAAACAAAAAACAGCGGCAACAATCTATGGAGGAAAACTTATTTTACTAATTATGATATCGGAATGCAAGATAACACAATATAATATAATCTGATTGAAATTGAGACTAATAAATCAAATAAAATAGGAGAGAGAGAGAGAGTTCCCAAGACCGATTCAAACCTAGAAAAGCTTGGAACGTCCAGGAAAGCACCCTCCAGCCACCCACTGCCAGGCAGTAAGAGACCGCCCCACCCGGAAGGGCCAGATCCCATGACTTCTGTAATGTATAGGGATAGGTGCCTGGAATTGGAGC
>NW_011128188.1:0-513 GCF_000146605.3 Meleagris gallopavo
GCGGAACGGCCTGCCAGGAAGCGACGAGCCGTCTCCTTCCCTCCAGGATCGGTAGAAGCTGCCAAGCCGGTGTTACGGAAAAGGAGGCGGCTGACAGCAGAAGATGTTGGTAAGAGGAAACTCCTGCTTTTCTGCCTGCGCCCATCGAGAGGCTGGGGGTTGCCCATTGGAAGAGCTCTGCCAGCTTTGCAAGAAGTCTCCTTTCCCAAGTTAGTTGGGATGTTCTGTTCTGTGATAGTGCAAGGGTGAAGGGACCCAGAAGGATCGGGTGTAACGTTTGTGTTGGGCACTGTCTGTGTGGAGACTGCATTTGCATGGAGTCTGTGCAGCGTCTGAAACAGGCCGTGCTCTTTGTGAGACAAAAAAGCAGTATCTAGTACCTCCTTTTTGGTTCTTGAAGGCCAGGGTCTGGAAGTATGACGTTTATGTTCCAGGATCTCCTGAAGCCTGGAGGGTGATGATGTCTCTGAAGTCTGGGCTGCTCGCTGAGAGCACGTGGGCCTTAGATACCAT
>NW_011128189.1:0-563 GCF_000146605.3 Meleagris gallopavo
TCTCATTCCAGTTCCCTCTTGTTTGCAGAGCCCTTCTGAGCGGCCCCTGCTTCTCCTTGCTGCTTTGGGATCCTGGTGTGTGATTGTAGACTGGGCAGCCAGTTGTCAGGGTAACTGCAAATGCCTTGGCAAAAAGAAAAGGTCTCCTTTTGGAAACGTCTCATCTGGCACGGCTCACGTGGTGTTGGTGACCAAGTGTTTGTTTTTCCTGTAAGTCAGGAACCCCTTCCTTTTCTTGACTGTATTTTGTATTGCTTTTCACTTGTAGTTTTCCTCTTTTTCTAACCCCCTCTGCCATTGTTGTGTCCTTCTCTCCAGCCGTGGATTCGACTCCGAGCAGATTCCTGACCTAGCCCAGGACAGCTATGGTTGTGACATTTGCAGCGTGAGCTCCCTCTGCAAAATGAACTTCAGGGAGCTCCCAAACCCTCTGCTGACCGTATGAGAAGTGCTCAGTGAGTACAAGGCAATGTCTTTCATTTACCTCTTCCCTGGGCCTCTTGGCATGGCCTGCCACGTACACATACATCTGCACACCTTTCTGGTCTTCATTCTGCTAAGCT
>NW_011128190.1:0-439 GCF_000146605.3 Meleagris gallopavo
AAGAAGAAAACAGTTCAGATGCAGAAGAAAAGGACCGAGGATATAGGAAAGAAAAAACAGAATTGAAGTGGAGATGCCAGAGAGGACACAGGGACGAAAGAACAGCAGAAGACGAGGCCTGATGCAAACGAAAGATTGCAGATAAATGGAAGAAAGAAGAGCCAAAGTGGAAAGAAGACACGGAAGGGAGACGTGCGAGGATACAGGGAAGAAAGAATAGAGGAACTGGAGTACATATGCAGGCGAAAGAGGAGGGAGGATAGATAAAAAAAGACAGAACAGCAGAAGAGGATGCAGACGCAGCAGTAACAGCAGCGAGGAGACAGGGAAGAAAGCACAGCAAAAGAGAAGCAGAGTGAAGATGCAGAAGAGGAGAGAGGGAAGAAAGCAGAGGAGAGCAGACGCAGAATAAAGAAGAGTGAAATTACAGGAAGAAAGG
>NW_011128191.1:0-959 GCF_000146605.3 Meleagris gallopavo
ACTTCGCCTCGGGTACATGCAGAATGCACTAGGCCTAGCTGTGAATACGACGTCTCTGCCTTCATTTCGAGCGGCAATTCTTTTTTGGTGTTGTTCTCCATGGCTACGCTTGTGCATGCTCGGAGGAAAAGAGTGGAGAGCAAAACCCTCTCTAATAAGGCTGTTGGAAGTTCGGGGAGCGACATTTGTTTCGCTCCCAGGGAGAGAGAGCGTGACAGAAAGTGGGGAGCGATCCTTCCTGGCCTGCGGAGAAAAACCTCCCTACGGAGGTAGTGCAGGAGGCTGAATTCGCACGTTCTCGGCATCGGAATTGCACTGCTTCGCTCTCATGCGTAGAAAGCGGCACTCGCGCTGAACCGCTCCGGAGAGTTTGCCGACGCTGGTCGAGAAATCGCGCTTCTCCCCGAGTGCCGCTTTCAGCCGTCAGCAGCGCTCTCGTGTTTCTCACTTGCCGAGAACGGGCGACTTGTGCCTGCTGCTTTTCTCCGACGCGCGAGCGGTCTCGTGTCCGCACGTCGGAGAGGAGCGGTTTGCACTTCGCCTTGGGTACATGCAGAATGCACTAGGCCTAGCTGTGAATACGACGTCTCTGCCTTCATTTCGAGCGGCAATTCTTTTTTGGTGTTGTTCTCCATGGCTACGCTTGTGCATTCTGAGAGGAAAAGAGTGGAGAGCAAAACCCTCTCTAATAAGGCTGTTGGAAGTTCGGGGAGCGACATTTGTTTCGCTCCCTGGGAGAGAGAGCGTGACAGAAAGTGGGGAGCGATCCTTTCTGGCCTGCGGAGAAAAAACCTCCCTACGGAGGTAGTGCAGGAGGCTGAATTCGCACGTTCTCGGCATCGGAATTGCACTGGCTTCGCTCTCATGCGTAGAAAGCGGCACTCGCGCTGAACCGCTCCGGAGAGTTTGCCGACGCTGGTCGAGAAATCGCGCTTCTCCCGAGTGCCGCTTTCAGCCGT
>NW_011128192.1:0-434 GCF_000146605.3 Meleagris gallopavo
AGGCTTTTCCCTTCCACTCTTTTCCTCTCTGAATGCACAAGTGTAGCAATGCAGAACCACACTAAGACCAATTGTCGCTCGAAATAAAGGCAGAGACACAACAGTCTTTCCTGCGGAGAAAGCCCCCCGTTCGGAGGTAATGCAGCAGGCTGAATTCGCACCTTCTCGGCTTCGGAATAGCACGCCTTCGCTCTCAGGGCTAGAAAGCGGCATTCGCGATGTAGCGCTACACCGATTTCTCAGCGGCTTTAAACTGGAACTTTAGTCGCTATGTGCAGTGGCAGAATCCCGCACGCTGTGCTGCGTCCGAAGTGCATAGCATTTGATTTAGTCTGGCAGTACGTTTCCGTGTGCGCTTCTGATGACCTCTACCTTACAATCACCAATATCAATTGAATCAGCAATATCACATTACCATGCAGAAGTAACAGATT
>NW_011128193.1:0-485 GCF_000146605.3 Meleagris gallopavo
TACCCCCAAAATAGTCAGCAGCACAAGCACCTCTGAAGCTCTTCTGCACAGCAGCGGGCTGCGGGACGAGCCCTCCCCTCAAGCAGGGATGCCTCTTGAGCTCACATCTGCACAAAGAGCCTTTCCACCTTGACGTCAAGACACCCTGCTGCTGATATACATCCTTAGTAAGTGACTAACAGTTTGGTTTGAGCTTTGTTAGCTTCTCTAAGGTTACATCTTCGCACACATAGGACCCCTTAGACACAACCTCTTGGATGCGTCTGGGACTCGGCGCGGATCCAGCTGTGCTGAGGATCCTTTCCGCTGCGGTTTGAGGAGCTCAGACAGCAAGGGGGTCCGATCTGAACCTCGTGACACAGCGGGAGGGCCTCCTGTATGCGTGTGTTTAACCCTGCCCTCTGCGTGGAAAATAACCAAGCGTATCCAGCCATCTCCAGCCTCGCTAGCTCACCGTTCTATCGCTACAGAATATCTACATTACA
>NW_011128194.1:0-496 GCF_000146605.3 Meleagris gallopavo
GCCCAGAAAGCCAACCGTATCCTGGGCTGCATCCAAAGATGCGCAGTCAGCGGGCGAAGGGAGGAGATCTCCATCCCTCTGCTCTGCGCTGGTCAGGCCTCACCTGCAGTGCTGCGTCCAGATGTGGAGTCCTCAGTGCAGGGAGACATGGAGCTGTGCGAGTGCATCCAGAGTACAGCCACAAACACGAACCCAAGGATGGAACCCCTCTCCTGTAAGCAAGGAGAGCTGGGCTGTTCAGCCTCCTGGAGAAGTGAAGGCTCCAAGGGAACCTGGTAACAGCCTTTCAATACCTAAAGGAAAGAACAAGGGTAAATGGAGGTGAAATCTAAGGAAAATGTCTTGTACAGTGAGGGTGCTGAGGCAGTGGCACAGGTTGCCAGAGACATGGTGGATGTGCTGGCCCTTTCAAGGTGAGCCTGGCTCAGACTCTGAGCAACTTGATCTAGCTGTGGATGGTCAGCAGTGGGCAGTCGGATCACATCGCAAACCTACC
>NW_011128195.1:0-315 GCF_000146605.3 Meleagris gallopavo
AATTAAAGGAGCTGCTGAGGAACGAATGAAGCTACGAAAGCTAAGGAAACAACAGATCCCAATAATTTCCCAACAGGCTGACCCACAGGGTCAATAAAGTTTAGAACTCTAAAAGTGTCAGCACTAGGAAGAGAATCTTGTGGCTGAAATTCAGATGAGGGCAGCAGCTCTGCCTGCTCAGCACAGAAGGCAGCTGGGATTTCAGCCCAGCAGCAGCCTCCACAGCAAGGGGTTAAAATACAGACATGGGGGGAAACTTCTCAACAAAACGACATATGACAAAACAGAAGTTCCAATAGAAAATCTAAGGGATAC
>NW_011128196.1:0-381 GCF_000146605.3 Meleagris gallopavo
GGCCATTTGCTCCCACAAATACCACTCCTCTCACAAATGCGCGACATTTTCATCCACCAACACCAACACGACTTGAGTCCCCCAAAGCTCTCATCTTCCACCAAAAAGCAATGACATTTGCTCCCACATTTACCACTTTGCTAAGAACTAGGCCACTCATTCGCCCGCAAATACCTTTTCTTTCCCAACAAGATGGGAAATAATTTTAATTAAAAAAAAAAAATAAAATATTCATGAAATAATTTCATCTCTGTGGGAGAAAACAAAAATTTCTTGGAGAAAATGTCTTTTTTTAGGAGAAGGAGGGTATTTCTGATGTGAAATGACATCTCTTTTGCAGGGAACCTCTTTTTCTTGTTGTAAATAGACTGGTATTTCTGG
>NW_011128197.1:0-398 GCF_000146605.3 Meleagris gallopavo
AGAAGAGCGCAAACACAGGGAGGAAAGAACACCAGAACAGCAGTTCAGATGCAAAAAAGAGTGAGGATAAATGGAAGAAAAAAAAGAGCTGAAGTGGAAAGAATACGCAGAAGGAAGACGTGGGAGGATACAGGGAAGAAAGAATAGAGGAACTGGAGTACATATGCAGGCGAAAGAGGAGGGAGGATAGATAAAAAAGACAGAACAGCAGAAGAGGATTGCAGACACAGCACTAACAGCAGCGAGGAGACAGGGAAGAAAGCACAGCAAAAGAGAAGCAGAGTGAAGATGCAGAAGAGGAGAGAGGGAAGAAAGCAGAGGAGAGCAGACGCAGAATAAAGAAGAGTGAAATTACAGGGAAGAAAGGACAGCAGAAAAGGAGTGCAGATGCAAAGGAA
>NW_011128198.1:0-392 GCF_000146605.3 Meleagris gallopavo
TGGCCCAGGGGCTGTGTGCCGGGGCAGGGACTCTGCCGCCTGCCAGGCTCAGCACTCAGCTGCCCGGGGAGCTGCCCCAGGGCGCTGCGGGGAGACGTGTGGGGGGAAGGAGCCCCCCGGCACGGCACGGCAGGGCAGGGCAGGGCAGGGCAGGGGTCTTCTGCTGCCACAGCTGCTGCCTGGGGCAGGGGGATCACAGCTACACTGCATGCCAGAGTGTTTCCAGGGGCACTTTGCAAGAGGAGAGATAAGGCAGGGATTTTTCCTTTTCTTTTTTCTTAGGGGAAAGGGGAAAGAGTTGTAGACAGTAATCTGAAAGGAGCTGTGAAATATGAACACATCTCTGAGAATCCTGAGTTGTACATTTCTCATTCTGCTTGTTATATGAACAA
>NW_011128199.1:0-368 GCF_000146605.3 Meleagris gallopavo
ATGTCAGGGTAAGCCATATGAGGCTGGGGGGGATCTGGGGTCCCCATGGGGAAGGTTTGGGTTTCCATGGTGATGTCTGGTGCGGGCCCCAAGAGGGATGTTGGGATTTGGGGTCCACTGACTCAGGCACTTACCTGGAATTGCATGGGCTCGGTCATTCTGGGGGTGAAACGTGCATCAAAAAGGGGAGGGGGAAGGTTGGGGGTTATGTGTGGGCCTCAAGGTACAGCTGTGGGGTCTGTATGGGATCTATGGGGGATGAAAGGACGGGTAGGGGATGCTTGTGGGGATGTGTAGGGGATGGAAAGCTTTGAACTCCTTCCTCACCAGGGCTCTCGTCTCTCCATGTGCAGAGGCTGCAGGCATCC
>NW_011128200.1:0-469 GCF_000146605.3 Meleagris gallopavo
GGAGTCTTTGGGTCCTGACAAGATGAGTCCCAGAGTTCCGAGGGAATTCACCGCTGCAGTCACCGAGCCACTCTCCATGGTATTTCAGAAGTCGAGGCAGTCAGGTCAAGTCCCTGGTGAGGAGAAAAAAGGTGACAGCACACCTCTTAGGAAGGATAGAAAGTGTGACGCGGGGAACTACCAGCATGTCAGTCTCACCTCTGTGCTGGTCACGGATCATGGAGCAGATCATCCTGGAAGTGACTCTCAAGCACACATTCCAGTGCGTCACCACCCTGTGCGTGAAAAGCTGCCCCCTAAGAACCAACCTAAACCTCCCCTGTCTCACTTGAAAACCATTTCCCCCTTGTCCCTATCGCTATCCACCCTCCTAAACAGCCGTTGCCCCCCTCCTGCTTATGCGCTCCCTTCGAGTCTTGGAGGCTGTCATGAGCTATCTCCAGAGCTTTCTCTTCTCCCACAGAAACAA
>NW_011128201.1:0-518 GCF_000146605.3 Meleagris gallopavo
ATTCTTTCTAGTGTGGATCTCCAATTATTCCAAATCTGAGTTCAGTGAGGAAAAGAGTGCAAGGGAAAAACCTCTCTAATAAGAACCTGGAAGTTCGAGGAGTGACTGATGTGGTGCACTTACGGAGAACGTTACAGTAAGTGGGGAGCGATCCTTGCTGGACTGCGGAGAAAAAACCCCCCACTCGCAGGTAGTGCAGTAAGCTGAATTCGCAGTTCTCGGCATTGGAATCCCACTCCTTCGCTCCCATGCGTGGAAAGCTGCATTCGCGCTGAACCGTTCCGGATACTTTGCCGTTGCTGGCCGAGAAATCGCGCTTCGCCTCGAAAGTCGCTTTCAGCCGTCAGCAGCGGTGTCGTCTTTCTCGCTGGCCGAGAACGGGCCACTTCAGCCGACTGCTTTTTTCCGACGAGCGAGCGGGCTCTTGTCCGCACATCGGAAAGGAGCGGTTTGCACTTCGCCTTGTAGACATGCAGAAGGCAGTATGCCTGGCTCTGAATACTCTATCTCTGCCTTTA
>NW_011128201.1:2640-3817 GCF_000146605.3 Meleagris gallopavo
CATTCGCGCTGAACCGCTCCGGAGACTTTGCCGTTGCTGGCCGAGAAATAGCGCTTCTCCTCGAAAGTAGCTTTCAGCCGTCAGCAGCGGTGTCGTCTTTCTCGCTGGCCGAGAACGGGCCACTTCAGCCGGCTGCTTTTCTCCGACGAGCGACCGGGCTCTTGTCCGCACATCGGAAAGGAGCGGTTTGCACTTCGCCTTGTGGACATGCAGAAGGCAGTACGCCTGGCTCTGAATACTCTATCTCTGCCTTTATTTCGAGCCACAATTCGTTCTAGTGTGGATCTCCATTGCTACACTTGCGCATTCTGAGAGGAATAGAGAGGAAGGGAAAACCCACTCTTATAAGGCACCTGGAAGTTCGAGGAGGGACAGATGTGGTGCTCTTAGGGAGTGCGTTACAACAAGTGGTGAGCCATCCTTGCTGGACTGCGGAGAAAAAACCCCCCTCTCGCAGGTATTGCAGTAGGCTGAATTCGCAGTTCTCGGCATCGGAATCGCACTCCTTCGCTCTCATGCGCGGAAAGCGGCATTCGCGCTGAACCGCTCCGGAGACTTTGCCGTTGCTGGCCGAGAAGTCGCGCTTCTCCTCGAAAGTCGCTTTCAGCCGTCAGCAGCGGTGTCGTCTTTCTCGCTGGCCGAGAACGGGCCACTTCAGCCGGCTGCTTTTCTCCGACGAGCGACCGGGCTCTTGTCCGCACATCGGAAAGGAGCGGTTTGCACTTCGCCTTGTGGACATGCAGAAGGCACTACGCCTGGCTCTGAATACTCTATCTCTGCCTCTATTTAGAGCCACAATTCTTTCTAGTGTGGATCTCCAATTATTCCAAATCTGAGTTCAGTGAGGAAAAGAGTGCAAGGGAAAAACCTCTCTAATAAGAACCTGGAAGTTCGAGGAGTGACTGATGTGGTGCACTTACGGAGAACGTTACAGTAAGTGGGAGCCATCCTTGCTGGACTGCGGAGAAAAAACCCCCCTCTCGCAGGTAGTGCAGTGAGCTGAATTCGCAGTTCTCGGCATTGGAATCCCACTCCTTCGAGCTCATGCGTGGAAAGCGGCATTCGCGCTGAACCGCTCCGGAGACTTTGCCGTTGCTGGCCGAGAAATAGCGCGTCTCCTCGAATGTCGCTTTCAGCCGTCAGCAGCGGTGTCGTCTTTCTCGCTGGCCGAGAACGG
>NW_011128202.1:0-528 GCF_000146605.3 Meleagris gallopavo
TGGGAGGTGTATGAACCTGGTTGTGCCTGTACGTAAAGAGAACAGCAGCAGAGCCTCACAGGTGACTGCTGCCAGCTCTCGTTGTAGGCAGGAGCACGTAACTGTGCCAAATCCCTTGTGATGGGTTTGATTTCATTTTTGCCAGAGAAATCCTTGTAGATACAAGGTTCTGCAGCAGGGTGATGAGCTGAGATGAAGATATGGGTTTTAGTAGTGCTTTAAGTTGAGTGGAGGAACGTTTGAATGAGGGTTATGTGCTTTCTTTGGGACCGTAAGGTTTTTTTGTCGGCGGGAAAGAGCCAGCTTTTCATGGGCTATATGTAGCCTTTGGCAAGGGCAGACAATGCAATCTGTCAGTAAGCCATTGGAGGTGCTTCAGGTTTGTAAAGTTGTCCTTTATTTTTAGGCTAGACGTTTGGAGCATGGTGTACTGCGGTATGCTCTGTTGTGTGGGCTTCTTCCTTTTGATTCTGCCAGTGTGATGGCACTCTGCAGGAGGATAACAGTAGGTATCAGTGGTGCTAGAAT
>NW_011128203.1:0-352 GCF_000146605.3 Meleagris gallopavo
AGGGGCACTGGGTTCCAGTGGACAAGTTCATCTTGACTCCGTCCAGCCACTGTTTCACAACTGAAAAAAAACAAAATAATAATAAAAAAAAAGATTTATTTATTTATTTATTTTTTAAAGAGAGTGAGAGAAAAAGGGGAGCCTGTGAGAGTCTGCAGCAGGGTGAGGTGCTGGGCTCCTGAGGCCCCCTGCTCCGGGGCCGGCACTCACCAGCACAAGCAATGCGCAGGATCTGGCCACTCCTCACCTGGCCCACCACACTGCGCAGGCCAGCCAGCATCAGCCACACAAAGGGGGATACACTGTGGAGCTGCAGAGAGGAAGGAAAGGGCCACAGTCAGAGTCCCGGCAG
>NW_011128204.1:0-767 GCF_000146605.3 Meleagris gallopavo
GACCAAAGAATCTAGGCCACAGTTTGCTTTCACCTGGAGGGGCATTCAGTATACCTGGAATCGTTTGCCCCAGGGTGGAAACATAGCCCAACCATTTGCCATGGGTTGATCCAAGCTGCACTGGAACAGGGAGGTGCTCCTGAGCACTTACAGTATATTGATGACATCATCGTGTGGGGCAACACAGCAAAGGAAGTTTTTGAGAAAGGAGAGCAAATAATCCAGATCCTTCTGCGTGCTGGTTTCGCTATTAAGCGAAGCAAAGTGAAAGGGCCTGCCCAGGAAATTCAGTTCCTAGGTATAAAGTGGCAAGATGGCCGTCGTCACATCCCAACAGATGTGATCAACAAAATCAGTGCCATGTCTCCACCCACTAATAAGAAAGAGACACAATCGTTCCTGGGTGTAGTGGGTTTTTGGAGAATGCATGTTCCAAACTACAGCCTCATTGTAAGCCCCCCTTTATCAGGTGACACGGAAGAAGAATGATTTTATGTGGGGTCCTGAGCAGCAGCAGGCTTTTGAGTCAGATAATGGGACTCATTTTAAAAATTCTCTTGTAGATACCTGGGCTAAAGGTCATGGTATTGAGTGGATTTACCATATTCCTACCATGCACCGACCTCAGGTAAGATTGAACGATACAATGGGTTAGTTAAAAAACTATGCTGAAAGCAATGGGAGGCGGTACATTTAAGCACGTGGGAGAAGCATTTGGCAGAAGCCACCTGGTTAGTCAATACCAGAGGATCTATCAATCGTGGTGG
>NW_011128205.1:0-363 GCF_000146605.3 Meleagris gallopavo
ATGTATACAAGCAGAATTTTAAAGAGTTTCAGCTACCAACAACTGCCTTATTAAACTTGTTATAACATGAAAATGTATCTGAAGATATTTTCAACATTCCTTATTGCCTGTTATTTACCACTGATTTACTCTCTACTGTTTTTCCCAGCTACTGCGCATGAAAATATTAACCAATACTAAAATCAAGAAACCAGTTTCCTGTATGCAACAAAACTTTGAGAGAAAGATGTTGTCTAACGAAGACGGTGTTGTGGGTAAGGATGAAATTTCAAACTCAATTTGAGTTGAGAGGGTACTCTCCTAATCCCAGCCAGGCTGCTGCTGAGATATCTGACTTCTACCCTGCTGTGGTTCTCTTTTTTA
>NW_011128206.1:0-448 GCF_000146605.3 Meleagris gallopavo
AAAGTATTCCTCTTATTTCAAAGTATTTGCATCCAAGAAAAAATTAAGTCAGTGGAAAATTTCTCATCATTAATTGAGTTGTAGATCAAGATTTGCCTTTATTAACCTTCTTAACCTTCACTTCTGTAGAAGTGTGGAAGATTTTAAGTCTTACAGCTATGATATTTTTCAACATGGCATTCAGGCAAAGGTTTCTAACACTAACAAATTTTGCCTATTCTCTGTCATATGGAGGCTATTCTCACTTGAGAAAAAAAAAAAAGTGTTCCATCAAATATTTTCCACAGAACAGAATTAATTTGAAATGCAGTGTGTCAACTGTTCCTCTGGTAACATTATGTTCACGTTATTTGTAGCATCTATTGTTCTTCTTTGTTTTTTACAAAATGCAAAAAGAAAATTGGAAAAGTTTCTGTAATTTGTTTTTCCTTAACAAGACAGATGTGAC
>NW_011128207.1:0-339 GCF_000146605.3 Meleagris gallopavo
AGAGGAGTACAGATGCAGGAGTGAGGGAGGATACAAGGGAGAAAGAACAGCAGAAGAGCAGAAGAGGAGTGGCTAACACTGAGGGAGAGGAGCTGAAGTGTAGCTGAAGAGAAGAGCAGAAAAGGGAAGCACAGAAGAGGGAAGAGCAGAAAAGACAACGCTGTCTGTTCTGTCCTCGCTAGCAATGCCCCGAGATACAGCCAAAGCCAGGAGAAAAAGTCCACGATACAAAGTCAGTGACGTGCTTCGAGGCACACAGGACCAGCTCACAGCAACGAGTCGGCATACGATGCACGGGCACTGACTCATTCCTGCACTGCTCTCAGCTGCATCAGGGCT
>NW_011128208.1:0-460 GCF_000146605.3 Meleagris gallopavo
AACCAAAGGATTACACCTTAAATTATTAGATGAAGAACCCAATACCCTTGAGTGGACTGCCGAGGAAAGGGAGTTAATAGAAGAATTAAAAGGAAATTTAATTATGGCACCGGCCTTGGCTCTCCCTGCACTGAACAAACCTTTCCAGCTCTTTGTTAACATAGATCAGGGAGCAGCCCTGGGAGTACTAACACAGGAATGGGGAGATAAATGACAGCCCGTGGCAAACCTGTCTAAGTTACTAGATCCGGGATCTAGGGGCTGGCCAGAATGTATTCGGGCAATAGCAGCGACGGCTCTACTGGTAGAGGAGAGTAGAAAACTGACCTGTGGGGGGCAATTCATAGTCACTGCCCCACACCGAGTGAAAAATATTCCGACCCAAAGGGCTGGGAGGTGGTTGACTGACTCTAGGATCTTGAAATATGAAACAATACTAAATGGAGAAAAAGGATTTAGT
>NW_011128209.1:0-557 GCF_000146605.3 Meleagris gallopavo
ACAGAAAGGAGACAAGAAAGACATGAAGAGCCTCTCTATGGAGGAAGATTTGAGCACTGCCAGCCACAAACTTCTGGTCTCCAAGAGCAGTTCTGTCAATTGGCCTTTCTGCTGCTACAGCCTTGCGCCACTTCTGCAGTCAGCACAGAACTGCAGCGTCCTTTCCTCTCTCCTCCATCACACACAGCCCTGCGTGCAGCCCTGTTTAGAGGCGGTACCCACAGCACAGCTCACAAGAGCTTCTTACCTGCGGAGGCTTTCCGTTTCCCGCCTTGCCCCGCACCATTCCACAGATGTACAGGTTTTGTCCCTACAACAACAGATCATATGTTGATTTCACAGACACCAGCAGGCAGCAGAAGTATTGTCCAGTAAGCCCATGTCCCCCCAGAAAACAGAAAGATGCTACTTGGACAGCCCAAACACAAACGCACAGTTCACTTCTCACTGCCCCTTGCTGCACTCCAAATGGATGCTTACTTGACATCCCTTACAGCACTGCAATCTTCAGCTGCCTTGATTCCTGAGTCCTCCTTTTGGACAGGAACCCTACAGAA
>NW_011128210.1:0-581 GCF_000146605.3 Meleagris gallopavo
AGAAAACAGGTATGCCTGGGAGAAAATACCATCTTTTTGGAAGCACAGGCCCAATTTCCAAGTGAAATGTGGTATTTCTGGGAGGAAAAATAGACAAGTACGTGGGAGAAAAGTGGACAATTGTGGGAAAGACTGACTTCTCTTGGAGGGCAAGTGTGGTATTTTTGGTGTGAAAAGGGGTCCTTTGGGGAGAAAACGGGGTGTAGATGGGAGAAAATGTCCTGTTGAGGAGTGCCTAGCAGTATTTTTGAGAGAAAAGGGAAGGTACTTGTCAGAAAAGTGCTCTTTCTGGGAGAGAGTAGCATAGTTGGTTGGAAAATGCCACCCATTTGTGAGAAAGCTGCTTTGTTTCCGGGAGAAAATAGCATTCTCTGGGGAGAAGATGTCCTGTTTTGGATGGAAAAGTAGTACTTGTGGGAGAAGCTGTCCAATGTTTGGGCCCAAGGTAGCATTACTGGGAGGTAATGTCATTGTATTGGAGAAGGGAGGTATTTCTGGGAGAGAATGCATTCTTTTTGGAAGCCAACGGTGTACTTTGGGGGGAAGAAGTGGCTGTTTTGGGAGAAAGTGTCCTAGTTTGG
>NW_011128211.1:0-436 GCF_000146605.3 Meleagris gallopavo
GTTCCTTATCCTTCCCTGATACATTCTAAATACACTGTCAGATAACTTGAGCTTTCTCGTGACAGTGTTGTCCTGGAGGGGAGCTGTTGATTCCATTGTTTCTAAGGACCACCTTTCCCAAGAGGAAGCTCGAGTCTTTTTTTCAGCAGATTGTTTCAGCGATGGCTGATGTTCACAGTCAGGTTATGGCCACAGAGACCTCAAGCCAGTAAGTCTTCCACCCCCTTCACAACTCCTTCCCCAATATGTCATATGGTAGGGAATATCCCTTTGGCCAGTTTCAGTCAGCTGTTCTAATTCTGTTCCCTCTCACTTCCTTGGGCTCTCAGCTGAGAATGACTTTGGCTCTGTACAGCACTGCCTAGCAGTAACTCCAAGCATCAGTGTGCAATCTAGAACAAAAAACCTGTAGTACCATATCAGACACTGAAGAAAC
>NW_011128212.1:0-552 GCF_000146605.3 Meleagris gallopavo
CTCTTTGAATGCAGCCCAGGATACAGTTGGCCTTCTGGGCTGCAAGTGCACACTACTGGCTTATGTCCAGCTCTTTGTCCACCAGGATCCCCGAGTCCTCCGCAGGGCTGCTCCCAAGCGGTTCTACGCCCAGTTGGTACAAGCAACTGGGTTTCCCCTTCATCAGGGACATCAACAGTGGGGTTGAGTGCACCCTAAGGACACCAAGCTGTGGGGTGCAGTGACACAGCAGAGGGACGGGATGCCATCCACAGAGACCTCAACAGGCTGAGCAGTGGGCACAAATCCAAGTGCAGGGTCAGTAGCTGGGATGAGGGAACAGCCACCACCAAAACATGCTAGGGGATGAAAGGACTGAGCGTAGTCCTGCTCCATAAGGCCTGGGAGTACTGGTGGGTGGGAGCTGGACACAAGCCAGCAGTGGGCCCTTCCAGCCCAGAAAGCCAACCGTATCCTGGGCTGCATCCAAAGATGCGCAGTCAGCGGGCGAAGGGGAGGAGATCCCCCATCCCTCTGCTCTGCGCTGGTCAGGCCTCAGCTGCAGTGCTGCGT
>NW_011128213.1:0-437 GCF_000146605.3 Meleagris gallopavo
TTTCTTATCTTCCAACTTTCCTACATCAGAATAAGCTGTGAATTTGTAGCAAACTCCAGAAAGCTGTAGAAGACAAGACAGGAGCTACAGTAGAAATGGATCTTACTGCAGAGATCCATGAAGCAGGACACTGGATACAGTAGCAGTGTCACGGAGTTAAGTAGATCAATCCATGCCTGGAGGACTGACAGGGGGGCAGTAGGCCACCCAAAAATGGGAAGGAAAAGGGAAACGCGGTAGAGAGCTGGAAGCTGGGCTCAAAGGGAAAAAAAAAAAATAATAAAAAAATAATAAATAAATAAAAAAAAGCAGAACAGTAGCAATGATCTAAGGAGGAAAATTTATTTTACTAACTATGATATTGGAATGCAAGATAACACAATATAACACAATCTAATCAAAATTGAGACTAATAAATACAAATAAAATAGGAGAGG
>NW_011128214.1:0-1143 GCF_000146605.3 Meleagris gallopavo
AAAAGTGGACAATTGTGGGAAAGACTGACTTCTCTTGGAGGGCAAGTGTGGTATTTTTGGTGTGAAAAGGGGTCCTTTGGGGAGAAAACGGGGTGTAGATGGGAGAAAATGTCCTGTTGAGGAGTGTCTAGCAGTATTTTTGAGAGAAAAGGGAAGGTACTTGTCAGAAAAGTGCTCTTTCTGGGAGAGAGTAGCATAGTTGGTTGGAAAATGCCACCCATGTGTGAGAAAGCTGCTTTGTTTCCGGGAGAAAATAGCATCTTGGGAGAAGGATGGTCCTCTTTTGGATGGAAAAGTAGTACTTGTGGGAGAAGCTGTCCAATGTTTGGGCCCAAGGTAGCATTACTGGGAGGTAATGTCATTGTATTGGAGAAGGGTGGTATTTCTTGGGGGAGAATGTGTCTTTTGGAAGCCAACGGTGTACTTTGGGGGGAAAAAGCGGCCTTTCTGGGAGAAAGTGTCCTAGTTTGGGGAGAACGTGTCATAGTGCGGAGTGTGGTGTAGCAGATTAGGGGGAATTGGGAGGTATTCCTAAGAGAACTGTCATTTCTGGGTGAAAAGGTCTTATGTGGGGGGGAAAAGGTGAGGAATGTGTGAGAAAGCTGGTGTTTCTGGGAGTAAATGCCATCTTTTGGGGGCTAGAAATGGTCTTTCTGGTGGGATGTGCCACATCTTTGTGAGGCAATCGCTGTTTGTGAGGGCCAATGGCATATATTCTGGATCGAAATGGTCTTTCCGCAGTAAAAGTCCAAAAGTCTGGGAGTAAGTGTCATGATGAGGAATGTAATGGAGTGTAATTGGGAGGAACTGGGAGGAATTTCTCGGAGTCGTGGTCTTTGTGGGTGCATATGTCCCATTTAGGGAAGGAAAGGAGTATTTCTTAGCAGAACTGCCATAGCATGTAGGGAAAATGTCCTATCCTTGGGAGAGAAGTGGTATTTGTGGGAGAAGATGTCCTATTCTTGGTTGCAAGTGTCCAATTTGGTCTTGTCATCTAGTCTTTTTGGGAGAAAACGTGAGTTGGT
This sequence comes from Meleagris gallopavo, assembly GCF_000146605.3. Taxonomy (NCBI): domain Eukaryota; kingdom Metazoa; phylum Chordata; class Aves; order Galliformes; family Phasianidae; genus Meleagris; species Meleagris gallopavo. The sequence goes on from NW_011128214.1 coordinate 1,026, forward strand.
TGAAGAAAACCAGGTATGCCTGGGAGAAAATATCATCTTTTTGGAAGCACAGGCCCAAGTTCCAAGTGAAATGTGGTATTTCTGGGAGAAAATGACAAGTACGTGGGAGAAAAGTGGG
>NW_011128215.1:0-500 GCF_000146605.3 Meleagris gallopavo
TTCGCAAGAGAATGATGCAATATCTCACCATTCCCATCCCTAAAGAAAACGTGGTCCGACTACTCAGCATCTGCAACTTCTGTCCTTGGAACCCACCAGTTCAGTTTCTTGGAGGTAAAAATCCATGATTGCTTTGTCACAGTGTTTCAGAACACTTTCAGGAACAGTATAAATCAACAAACACACGAGAAGCAGTTTTGTAAAGAATTTGCATGCACGTTGCCTTGTTGATGAGGCTGGTTTCTTAGTCCTCATTTCGGCCCATTTGTGCTCACCGGTAGCCCAAAGGTCTTTGCCAATTGCCTTTTACTAAGCAAAAATGCACTCTTCCTAAACAAAAGGGAAGCAGATCACATTCAACCTCCCGCAGTGTCAGGTTCAACAGGAGACAGTTACAAGCTAGTGGAACATAATGATGTTGCTCCCTTGAAAGGGGGAGTCTATCAAAAATCAAGATAATAGTCATGCAGAGGAGAACGTGCCTAACTGACTACGAATGT
>NW_011128216.1:0-465 GCF_000146605.3 Meleagris gallopavo
GTACACTTTGCTATTCATCCCATTCCTGTTCTATAAATAGAATGGGGAATAGCAAAAAAACAAAAACACCGCAGGAATTCTCGCAAGCAGTGTGAATGTGGAAATAACCACCTCCTGGGACCACCAAAAGTGGCATCAGTACATTGCAGGACGTGGCAAAGACATGCGAGTCAACCTGATGGGGCTAACAGAAAAAGGGCCTCAGAGCTGGGGCACTGCTGCAGCCATCTCCCAAGAGGCCCCGGGAAGAGGTCAAGGGAAGACGTTGCCTTGTGCTTACCGAGAACTTGTCGTACAGCTGGTGGGTGAGCAGAGGGTTCGGGAGCTCCCTGAAGTACATCTTGCAGAGGGAGCTCACGCTGTGAATGTCACGGACAGTCAGCTCAGGAATCTGCTCAGTCTCAAATTCACACCTGGAGAGGAGGACACCAAAAATGGGTAGAGAAAGAGGAAAGCAAGTAAAAG
>NW_011128217.1:0-509 GCF_000146605.3 Meleagris gallopavo
TGTTAAAGCCTTCATTCTTACTTTCACATTTTGAATTTTAACTTCTGCCTGAGTGCCTTCTGGACTCTCATCTTCAGCACTGCTGCCAGTGCCCCAGGCAGATGCAGAAGGAGCCTGCAGAGTTGTGCTGTAGTTTTCTCCCAGGAGTTGGTTGATTTTCCAAAGTAGTCACACGTTCACTTTCCAATTCAGTCTCACCTTCGATGCCTACTGCAAAGAACAAAAAGTAGTGGAAAACAGATGATGAGGTAGCTTAATACGGAGACAATTTTTGGCACCCACGTTATAATTTAACCTAATGTATACTCAATGAATACACAGATGTTGTAATTAAGAACTATCCAGGAAAGTTAGGCAAGTAAGATTATTGCAACAAGAGGATCACAAATGGAAAAGCGCTTACCTATGTTGTAGGCTCGCAGTCTTTTCCACAAGGAGTGATCTCCAGGGAGATCCTTCCTCAGTGGCAGTCACCCTTCCGACAGGGCAGCTGAATGGCCTTCGCCTGT
>NW_011128218.1:0-455 GCF_000146605.3 Meleagris gallopavo
CAGTACAGTCTACTTAGATGCTCTGGAAATGTTGAAATCCTGGTTCTTGTCCACCCGAAGGTTGTTTCTGTAGACCTTCTTATTTATTTGTTGACATGTTATACAGATTTTACGTATTTTTTTAGCTGTAGTGTACAGTTGTACACATATATACTTTTTTAATACAGCATCATACATTGCCTGGACCTCACAATGACTCCTTTGGTGTGGAATAGTTAAAATTTCTCTCATTATTTGTTTATTCATAATTTCCCTACCATCATGGAGAGTTCACTGTCCTCCTGATTCCTTTGCCTCTAATTCCTTGAAGGCTGCTATCTCTTCTTTCTTGAATATTTGCTTTCCAGATGGAGGTTTTTACTTCAGGCACAACAAAAAGTTTCATTTTCATTTCTGATCGCAAGGCAGCTTCTGTAGCTTTGTTATCAGAGACTCTGTTTCCCCATTCTACTAGA
>NW_011128219.1:0-994 GCF_000146605.3 Meleagris gallopavo
CACAGACTTTCAGTCAGCTCTCAAATCCATAGGACTCCTTTCACATTACTCCATTAATAAAACATTTCAGACTCGTTCCATGCACTCAAACTGACCGAGCAGTGGTATCACAATCACTCGTAACACACGGAAGCACCCAAACCCTGAGGATTTCTTTTCCCCTCCACTACCAGGTTCTTCTTAGCACACAGGACTTCTCCTGCTGCTATCAAACAAAGCCAGCAGTACAAAGCAAGCAGCCACCGAGGACCCTACAAGCAAAGCCTGATCCACAAAGTACACCTGAACTTCACAAGCACACCTGAGCCGCCTCCTTGGCTGATGATAATTTTCAGGTATTTTATGAGCTAGCTGAGAAGAAACATCTTTTTATGTTGGACTGATTAGAGGGATTTTTCAAAAGCCTTCCCTGCTGGCCTCGCTCTGCTCCCACCTGAGCACGCAGAGCCTTACAATTCCTTTTCATGGTCAGTGATTAGAGGCCACTCTCAAAAGCTTCTAACAACCCCTGCCCCAAGACCAACATCTCCACAGCCATCCTTCTCATGTGAGTCCAGGAAACAAATCCACAGCACAGTCTTTCTGAACTACCATCATATCAGTAACATTTCGGGTGGTAGAAAGGCCCAGCAAATAGTCCATCAGCTACATTCTGGCACATCTCCCACGAAAAACAGCACTATTCAAACACCTGTGTTTCTAGAGATGAAAAACCTACGGTAAGCAGCAACGACAGGCTCTACTTTTAAATCTTCCAGTAGGGGAAGTGTTGATATCCACTTGTCCTGACAACACAAACACGGTCCCAGCTGTCAAAGCCCTTCTGCCATAGCACAAGCAGACTGCACGCACATTAAAGAGCACGCACATCCCCCTCCTGAGGTACCGGAGCCCACAGCTCCCCCTTCAGAGCTCCATAGCTTACCGGTGTTTCACACTGATGCGGCCTCACTCAAGCTTCGTAGGTGTCAAAGAAGGCCTGCAGAAGGCAAGA
>NW_011128220.1:0-474 GCF_000146605.3 Meleagris gallopavo
TTCTGCAGTCCCCCAGGTCCTGAGAGCTGCGCTGGACTCACCGGGCAGCACGGCGTGGTGCAGGGGATGCAGAGAGAACCCAGGGTGCTCAGCAGACTTGCTGGGGGCAGGAGGTTCTCCTTCAGCATGGAGCGCTGGAAGGCTGTGGGACTGCGGTGTCACCTCTGTCAGCTCTCATTCCAGTTCCCTCTTGGGAATAACAGAATGGTTATTTTGACATCATCTTCCAGTGGCGAGGATAGCCAAGACTTAGAAAAACACAGCACCACCCCCAGATCTGCGATGGCCGTGCTGCTGCTTGCTCTTATCTGTGCTTTTCCTTTACAGGACGCAGTTCTTTATTATGGCCCAAGGCCCCGTGGGCTTCTTCTCCTCCCACAAAGCTGCTCAGCCAGGAGGAGGCACAGGCACGGACACGAGGCCACAGCAGCTCCCGTTGTGTCAGACAGCAGAGACGTTGGAGTGGAAGAAGGG
>NW_011128221.1:0-492 GCF_000146605.3 Meleagris gallopavo
TTCTGGCCACCAGACACTCATTTCACCGCGTTGTTCATCTCCCCAAGCTGGTTACCTTTCTGGTGTCGTTCACTTTGCACCTTCCCTCTTCCTCAGCTCTTGATTGCCTTTTCTGCTTCTGCAGCTTGTGCTGAGGTGTTGCCACGTGGAGACAATGCATGCCTCGAGGCTGTTTCTGCCCCCTGTTCTTGGCTGGAACCGTGCTGTCACAAGTGGTAGGTGAGGCTGCTAAGGTAGTTATCCAGGGTCATAAGGGTAAACAGGGCTTTGTCAGAAGCGTCTGATCGCAGAGAAGCTGTGGTGCCCCATCCCTGGAAGCGCTCAGGCCACGTTAGATAGGGTAGTGGGCAGCCTGAGCTGGTGGGGGGCAGCCCTGCCCACGGCAGTGCTTGGGGCTGGGTGGGCTTGGAGGTCTCCTCCAACCCAAGCCGTTCAGTGATTCTGTGATTCCAGCTCCCAGTTGCCGACATCTCTGCTACTCAGGGATTTTCC
>NW_011128222.1:0-562 GCF_000146605.3 Meleagris gallopavo
ATTCCGCATCAAAACATCATGTAGTGTACTGGGAGTTAAAGTGTTAATGCTCCAATTCCAGGCACCTATCCCTATACATTACAGAAGCCATGGGATCTGGCCCTTCCGGGTGGGGCGGTCTCTTACTGCCTGGCAGTGGGTGCTGAGGGTGCTTTCCTGGCCGTTCCAAGCTTTTCAGGTTTGAATCGGTGTCGGGAACTCTCTCTCTCTCCTGTTTTATTTGATTTATTAGTCTCAATTTCAATCAGATTGTATTATATTGTGTTATCTTGCATTCCGATATCATAATTAGTAAAATAAGTTTTCCTCCATAGATTTTTGCCGCAGTTTTTTGTTTTCCTCCCTTCCTTCCCATTTTGTGGGCTGGGGAGGGGAGGGCAGGGGCCTACCGCCCCCCTGTCACGGGTGTAGATTGATCTCGTTAACTCCGTGACAACGCCCTATGGAGGGCACTAATATTACTTAAGGATAGGAAAGGGACTATATATACTGACTCTAAATATGCCTATGGGGTAGTCCACACCTTCGGGAAGATATGGGAAGAGAGGGGGCTAATAAATTC
>NW_011128222.1:8960-9616 GCF_000146605.3 Meleagris gallopavo
CAGCAGTCGCAACTAGAAAAAAGTTGCATTAGAAATACCCAGGCTCCTAAAATCAATGCACCTGGATGATTCAGAAACAAAGCTTCAAGGTGGGATCTCAAAGCTCCACCTGAGACAAACCCCTTTGAAATCCAACCTACAATACCATAAAAATACAACACCAGGACGAAAACCGTTCACAAAGAGACTGGTTAATGGCAGCACGCCGCGTTACTTGGTCGCTATCCCATTGCAAACGGGTTTATGATCCTCCGTGGAGGACCTTCACACCCATACTGGTCAATTAGGCACGAGGGAGGCGAGGTACGAAGAAGCATTTGAAAGCCCAGAGTTGACAAAATCTTTGGCAGGGATGAGGAACACTTGATTGTACAACAGGCTCCCTCCCGTCTTTATGAACCTTAGTGTCCATATTAACCCTCCTAGAGGCCTCGGAGGCCACTGTCCAACAGGTTGCCCAGCTGGTAGCTGATCTTGGGGAGTCAGAGTGCCTGAGAACAAGGCGCAATGTCAGGGTGGTGGGATGGAGCCAACGTACTCCCAGTCACTAAGACCAGAAAGGCCGCCCCACGGACACCCCCTGACAGGGCCCCATGCGGGTGTCCCAGAAAACAAAATGTTCAACCATCTCACACGGGCTGGGCGGCCTTTTGCCA
>NW_011128223.1:0-448 GCF_000146605.3 Meleagris gallopavo
AATGAACAAAATGCAAGGGATGGGGAAATCTGGAGAGCAGTGGCGAGAGCATGTGTCCAGATTGCCTGCTGTAATCATGACCTGAAGCGTGGGCATTGATTTAGGAGCGCTGGAGCCACCTGGAGGAGGTTATTCAGCATATTCAGCATATTCAGCAGGTAGAGCAGTGGATGCTGGGCATTAGTCACAGGGCGTTGGCACTGGCACCAATGTCTGTGTCCGTGCACCTGAAGGCATTGTGTCCTGCAAACACAGCTCTGGAAAACACTGAGATGAATGAATGAATAAACAAATAAATAAAAGAAAAGAAGATGGAGAATATCAAAATCCACTCCAGGACTACCGTTGTCAGACTAAAGAGAGAAGACTCAGGAGAATAGTAGAAGTTGAGAAGCGTATTAACATAGTTGAATGGATTTGAATGTTTGTCTTCAATTCCTTTTCTTCT
>NW_011128224.1:0-472 GCF_000146605.3 Meleagris gallopavo
CTCTCCTGTTTCCCCACTGGCTGGGTATCCAGGTTCACGATCTTGTCAGAGGATTTACATTTGCTATTTACTTGTTAATTTGTTTGTTATCTGGTGTCAGTCAGTCGCCATCCTGTTGTTTCCACGATGTCTCAGTGCTCTTCTTGTCGAATTGATATGGTGATTTGCTTCCAAGTCTTGATCACCGGGGCGGGGGATGATGCCAGGCCTTCCGATGTCTCTTGAGGCGCTTCCTCGGGCATGCCGTCACTTGTTCTCTGGCTTGATCTCGTGCAGGCTATTCTTGCAGTGTGTATGACAAAATATACCTATCTACACCTATCTACACCTATCTACAGAGCGTGCGTTCCTGGGAAGGGTCATCTAGAGGATAAGTGACGTAAACTATCAGAGATCTTCCGTGAGTTAAGCAGAAAGACTCCCCAGAAGAACTATGACAGCAGAGATCATGAAATAAAAAAAATATATTATC
>NW_011128225.1:0-441 GCF_000146605.3 Meleagris gallopavo
ATTACTTTTTAAAACAGTTTTGAGGCTGTTTTTTCATATACTCTTATCACTGGTCACTCGCCTTCTGGTTATTCAGAAAAAAACATATGATCTCCAAAAATTTGACTTGAATCTGAACAAAGAGATTTTATGAAGAGTTTTCTCAAAGATTCATAATGAAATTCAGTTTGAGGTTAATACAGCTGTATTAGAAATTTATAGGTGCATGTCATTGACGTGTGATGCCAACACATTTTATATTTGCAATGCATCCATGATAAGCAGAGGAAATCTAGGATTTAATTAAATTTCTAAACGTAAGATATAGTTACACTTCAGATTATTTAATGTATCCAGGATATTCCCATGAGGACAGCATAAAACCAAGTGAACGTAGTTCGACTGCATAAACAAGGGACACTAATAGCTATTAGACATGTCTCATGGTATCCTCACATTTTT
>NW_011128226.1:0-495 GCF_000146605.3 Meleagris gallopavo
AATAGGCTGAAGCCAGCTGCACCAGCAGCACGGTGCGCTGAGGCGGACCTACAGATTGCCAGGCATACGGCCAGGCATGCCCATCACTTCAGCTTCTACCTCAACTGTCTGCGGACCTGCAGTTGTCTGCTGGTGGGCACAGCTTTTTGCCCCAAGCCCTGAAGATGCTTGTGATTCGCCACCTGACAACCATAGCCCTCTGAAGCCTGGAGCAAGGAGTTGCCCCTGTGGCTGGATGACGTCCTGGGGCACTTCTGCTGCTGCCTGGAGTACACCTCAATTGCTTCCTTTCATGATATGAGAGGGTGTATTTTTTTTTCTATGATTTGCAGCTCTAAAACGGGGAGGAAGTCTACAGGCAATCCTTCAGAGCATCTAGAATATCAAGAAATCCTCTTAGACTGTTTCTTAGTAGCGTCATAGAGCTACCGCTTTCATTTCTTTTGTCTAGTTTTTTCACTTCTTCAGTCTTTCCATTTTCATTTTACAGTATTT
>NW_011128227.1:0-934 GCF_000146605.3 Meleagris gallopavo
GGACAAAAGGCAATGTGGGCAGCTGCTAAAGCATGGGGACTGCCCATACAGCTAGCTGACATCGTCCAGGCATGCCGGGATTGCGACGCTTGCTCCAAGATGAGACCGAGAGCCTTGCCCGAAACAACAGCCCATCTTGCTAGAGGACATAATCCTCTCCGGCGATGGCAGGTCGATTACATCGGGCCCCTTCCTCGCTCTGAGGGGGCCAGATATGCCCTGCCCTGCGTCGACTGCAAGTGGGCTACTGCAGGCCTATCCAGTGCCAAAAGCAAACCAGGCAGATACCATCAAGGCACTCACCAAACTGATGTCTGCCTCCGGGACACCTCAAGTCATCAAGAGCGACCAAGGAACTCATTTTACTGGTGCCATGATACAGCGCTGGGCAGAAGAAAATCACATCTAATGGCGATTCCACCTGCCATATAATCCAATGGGAGCAGGTCTCATTGAACGTCATAACGGTATTCTTAAGGCTGCCCTGAAGACAGACTCCCAGTCCCTGCAGGGGTGGACAAAGAGACTGTATGAAACCTTGCGGGACCTGAATGAAAGACCCCGAGACGGCAGACCCAGTGCCCTGAGAATGTTGCAGACAACGTGGGCCACCCCACTTAGATCCAAATGATGGGCACTGATCATCAGGTAAGACCCCAGATAGCTAACGAGAATAATCTTCTGCTCCCTGCCCCTGAGAACTTAGATCCTGGCACCCATAGAATGAAATGGCCTTGGAAGGTGCAGGTAGGATCCAGGTGGTGTGGCCTACTTGCACCTTGGGGGGAGATGGTTGGAGATGGGAGGCTCAGTAGTCCCTCCAGTAATAGGTACATGACCTACTGATGTTGTGGCCAACACTCCGATTTTCATTGCTAAAGGGACTCCCATCGTGTCCCTGTGGCAGATCAGGACACCCCCTTTGGTGCCTGAT
>NW_011128228.1:0-616 GCF_000146605.3 Meleagris gallopavo
CCACTTACTCCAAGTGGCATCGGTAGCATGATGGGTGGAGGAACCCTTTCCCTTAAACATCCAGTTCAGCACTGGCAGCCGAGGTGCCAGAAGAAGCTGCGTTTCAGTACCGATTACTTCAGAAGCAGCCCGAACCCCCTCATACGCGGCTAAGATCTCCTTTTCAGTTGGAGTGTAGCCCTCTTCTGACCCCCTGTAAGCTCGACTCCAAAATCCCAGGGGTCGGCCTCGGGTCTCTCCTGAGGCTCTCTGCCACAAACTCCAAGTGGGACCTTTCTCTCCAGCAGCAGTGTAGAGGATGGTCTTTATACCCTGTCCCATTCGTACTGGCCCTAGGGCCACGGCACGGGCTATTTCCTGTTTAATCTGTTCAAAAGCCTGCTGCTGCTCCGGGCCCCATGTAAACTCATTCTTCATTCGCGTCACATGATAAAGGGGACTTACAATGAGGCTGTAGTTTGGAACATGCATTCTCCAAAAACCCACTACGCCCAGGAACGATTGTGTCTCTTTCTTATTAGTGGGTGGAGACATGGCACTGATTTTGTCAATCACATCTGTTGGGATGTGACGACGGCCATCTTGCCACTTTATACCTAGGAACTGAATCTCCTGA
>NW_011128229.1:0-491 GCF_000146605.3 Meleagris gallopavo
AAGGAATGAGAAAGTTTATTCTGAAGGTTGTGCCAATAGTCTTTAATTGTGTGCTGGCTTCTCGGTGGTCGTCTGGGGGTCGAGGCAGGAAGGCTGGCAGTCTTGGTGGCTCCTCAACTTCCATCCCGGTCTCAGCAGCGCTCGCTTACGGTGCTTCCTTCTGTTCTGGACGTGGTGCCTGTGGTATTTCTGCATTGGGCCCATCCATCCCTTTTAGGCTCTTGTTGCGTCCTGGTCTTCAGAGTTCTGTTTCACACCATCCTTGTGGTTCCTGGAGGCGCTGGTGTGTGCAGCACTGAAGGTGCTGGCAGGCTGTTGGGCTGTCCATCTGCAAGGCAGAGGGGGAGGAAGGAAGGAAGGAGCAGCCTCCTGCCCTGCTGCCCTGTGCTGCTCTCCCCTGCACAGCCCTGCTCACCGGGTTGCTGCTCTGCCAGCCATTTCCATGGCTGTGTGGGGCTGCCTGTGTCCCCAGGGCTGTTGTGGGAGCACGG
>NW_011128230.1:0-475 GCF_000146605.3 Meleagris gallopavo
GTTAAATGCAAAACATCAGCTCTTCCCGCAGAGCACATCGCACAGCTGTAGGCACCACCTGAGAGGTAACAGATCAGAAAGGACAACCTTACTACGTGAACACAGGGACAAGCTGCTCTCCTCTTCTGGACCTTTGTTCGCAGTGAGGATTTCCCTCAAGAGCTGCTCAGGCTGCTGCTGTCTGCAGCTGTTGGTCCCTTCCACCTGCTGGACGCTGTGCCCACAGGTCATTCTGCTTTGGGCAAAGCCTGCTGGGTTAACTCCAAACCCAGGTCACAGGCCACGCTAATCCAGCTGGTTTGTCTGGGAGGGCTCAGAAGCCGCGCAGGGGATCCTTTCTGCTGGTGGTTCTCTCCGGTTCTTCTCTCTTCACTCTCAGAGCAGCAGCCAAGAGCTGGAAGGCAGAAAAAGCTCCCAATCCCCATGGATGTGGCTGTCTGCAAAGACAACAGCTGCCTGCTCTTCAGCAGGGTGA
>NW_011128231.1:0-900 GCF_000146605.3 Meleagris gallopavo
CAGGCTGTGGCCCTTCGCCCTGTCCACAAAGTCAGCAACAGTTTAATCCCCCCTCCTACCTGGCAGGGACTCCCTGCGGGGCTTGAGGTGGTGCGTGGCTATGAGGTTTGAGGCCAGGTGAAAAACCGGCCACCGCAGAGTCACGGTCCCATCCTCAGTCCGGACGTCCTTGGAGATGGTGTCAAAGGAGCCGAAGGTGGGAATCCAGACCCCCTGCAAGTGGAAGAGAAAGGAAGGGCGGAAGGTTTATGGGGCGGCTGGAGGAAGAGCCGCAGGGGGTCCAAGGTAGGGACAGAGCTCAGGAGCCCTTTCCCGCCATTCAGAGGCATGAGCCAGGGCATCAGGAATGGCTTTGGGAAGGGGCTGCATGGTCCTCTCCTTCCCCTCGCCCTCCCAGATGCAGCACTGCAGGCGGGCCAGAAGCAGCCTATGGGATCCAGAGGCTTCCAGAGACCGGGATCAGCCCTGAGACACGGCAGCGCCCAGCACAAGTGATCGTGCGTTTGCAGGAAGGCCGTGGGATGCCCAGCAGGGAACGCGGGGGAGTTTCCCGCTTTGTGTGGAGGGGAAGACTGGGAGGAAGTCCAGGCTGAGCTGGACAGGGAGAGGAGGAACCCGACAGCCAACACACCTTCTGCCCCAGGAGCTGCTCCCGTACGTAGGCGGCCACCGCATCCCAGACGGCGACTCGCTCTGGAAGGCAAAGGAAAAGCGGGTCACACTCTGCACCTGCCGCTTCCCGGCACCGCTACCGCTGCCAGGCGGGAGCCAGGCGGCAGATGGAAAGTGCCGTCTCCGTGCCGAGGTTGGCTGCAGCACCGCTCCTGTGCCTGGCCCGTGGACCCGTGTACCTTTGGTGTCGGTGCACGTCGGACTGGAGGCACGCCCCGCTGCGGGGCC
>NW_011128232.1:0-506 GCF_000146605.3 Meleagris gallopavo
CCAGCAGCGGGACCGGAGGCGCTGGGCACACGCTGCGGCGCGGCAGGTTTCCCTGGCTGTCACCGCTGAGCCCCCAGCTCGGCTCAGCGCCCGGGTCGGGTATTTTGGCCAGTGCTCGCGATGCAGGAGATGAGTGCATCCGTGTGAAATGCACCGGGCATCCTAAGGCACGAGGTGCTGCTGGTGCTCCCGAGGCTTTTGAGGGGCAGCGGGGAGAAGCGGAGGGCTCAGGGCAGTAGCTGGGGGCTCTTGAAGGGGCTTTGAGGTGCTGTGGGCTCCGAATTGCGCTTTTTCCTCACGTTTCCCCCAGAAGGTGGCAGTTTGGCTCGGTACCTCGAGGTGGCAGCAGGACCCCACCAACAGAGACGTCCGCTGCCCAGAGCCCCGTGTGTGGCTGTGGGAAAGGCGGAGGGCGGGATAAACGTAGAACGTGCACAGCAGGCTATCGGATCAAATTCGGAGTTGGCATCACGCTTCCCCAGCAGCTCTTTGCAGGCAGCTCAGCC
>NW_011128233.1:0-501 GCF_000146605.3 Meleagris gallopavo
TCTAGCTGAGAGCTCCTCCGTCACAAACATGCACGCTAAGAACTTAGCGATTGTGTGGGCTCCAAACCTCCTAAGGTAAACTTCTTTTTCCGTTTCAACACAACGCTTAGATCTGTTCTCCAGTAAAATAAAGCAGTCCTCCCTTTTTCTCCATCAAATGTGCTCTTCTCCTGTAAAAACCCGTAGTAAGTGGCTGACAGCAGAGCAGGAGCCTGGACTGTTCTCCGACCCCACGGGCACAATTTCTAGATGACCATTCCTGCTCTCTTGTTTAGATGGGACTGGTGTGTCCTTGATCAGCCAGGAGAACTTCTTCAGTGGCATCACCGATTGCCCACTGCGCAAGTCTCCAGAGCCCAATTTGACAGCTTTGGGCTGCAACAATGCAGACTTGGGGGAAACGATCTTGGAGAAATGACTTCTAAAACCTGCCTTTTCTACAGATCACAGCAGAACGAGTCTGCCTGCGCCAGCGGAAGAGCTGCCTGCATGGAACTGCAG
>NW_011128234.1:0-321 GCF_000146605.3 Meleagris gallopavo
CCAGGCTACGAATAACGCAGCAAATGCCAATGGGAACCTGGAACTCAGAGAACTTTACAGTCCCTAGGAGAAGAAAAAAGCCTCCTCGGGTGACTTGAGCTACGATGCCCAAGCCACCTGAGGAAAAAGAGCTGGCCATCGGGCAGTTTATGGCACGACAGGGGATGGGGATTCCCCTGTAACGGGGGCCTCCAGGCGGGACCAGAGGCCCTGTGTCAAATGAGCAACTTTTTCGGTCCCCAAAAAGCGCACAACGGGTTACGGCAGCGGTGGACACGGGGCACGCAAACGGAGACACTTCACCTGCTCCATCTCCGAAGA
>NW_011128235.1:0-624 GCF_000146605.3 Meleagris gallopavo
TTCCTGAGTTGCTGCATTGGCTGTGCCCTGATCCCTGGAGCAGGGTAAGTGACATTGGTGTCCCTACCGGAAGGCGGTCTCTGCTTTCGTTGTCCTGTGCCCAAACGCTTGCAGCGTGGAACTGCGGCCCTCGCGAGCGGTGCCAGGACTTTAGCCAGGCTCTTGGTGGAAGCAGCAGGAAACCGCAGCCGCAGGTGGATGCCAATATCCAACGCTTAGTCTCTGTGCCGAGGTACGTTGATCCCTGACGTGTCCTGTTTAACACGCTTGCTGAGGCGCTCTGGGCTTGGTGTCGGATGTCCCACGTGCTCACGTTGCTTTCACCGGGTGTTCTTTCTTTCCCCATCTTCAGGTCTACCCAGTGCTGATGGGCTGTCAGAGCCATGTGCCAATGTCGTCTTCTTTTCTGCTTGGTTCAACAGCATTTTCTACCCCTTTGATCTGTTTTTCTTTTTTTTCATGTTGCCCGTTGGCGCTTCGTTGGAGTTTCCCGGATCCAAATGCACTCTTCTGACCACATGTGATGACCAAAAAGAAGAGGTAGGCTACCCAAACAGGCTTTTGCAGAGTGCTGTCCATGGCTTAGGAATTTCTAGTATCACCTAGTTTGTGTTTCTAACCGAC
>NW_011128235.1:2571-3413 GCF_000146605.3 Meleagris gallopavo
CCCCCCTTTTCCCCTTCCCCTCCTTGTTTCCCTTTTTCTCCCCCTTTTCCCCTTCCTGTCCTTGTTTCCTTTTCCCCTTCCCCCCGCCATCCCCTTCCCCCCCCCCTTTTCTTTCCCCCTTTTTTTTCGCTCCCCATCCCCAGTTCCCCTTTCCCCCGTCCACTTTTTCTCCCATCACACTTCCCTTTTCCTCCCCAATCCTTTTCCCCCCATCCCAATTCCCTTTTCCCACCTTGTCTCCTATATTTCCCACCCTGTCCCCGTTTTCTCTCCCCCCAATTCCTGTTTCTTTCCTCTTGTCCTTTCAGTTCTTTTTCCTCTTTTATCCCGGTCCATTTGCTCACTCTCCCTCTTCTTTCTCACTCTCTTTCTCCTCCTTTTTCCCATTCTGTTTTTCCCTCCTTTCCGTTTCCCATTTCAGTTCTTCCTCCCCTTCTTTCTCTCTGTGATTCTCCTTCTTTCTCAGCTCCATTCCAGCCCTTTTCCTCTTGATTCCTTTTTCTCTTCCTCCTTTTCCTTCCTTCTTCCTTCCTTTTCCGCTTCCATTTCCTGTTCTTCTCATCTGTTTTCCATTCCTTTCCTCCTTCTTTTTTTTTTGATTTCTCTCTCTCCATTTCTTTACATTTTCTTTTATTTATCGAGGACTCTCCCCCTCCTTGGCCACTCCCAATTCCGTTTTTTCCCCCCCTCGTCCCCTTTCCCTCCCCCCCCACTCCTCTTCCTCCCATCCCAATTCCATTCCCCCCCGTCCCTTTTTTCCCCTTTTCCTGGGGGGTCTTTCTCCAAACAGCATAGTTAGCTGTCCTGTCTCTGGAATGCAGGGTAGCGTGCTGGACGGTAAA
>NW_011128236.1:0-450 GCF_000146605.3 Meleagris gallopavo
AGGTTTGGAGTCCCACACGATGGCTAAGTTCTTAGCGTGCATGTTGGTGATGGAGGAGCTCCCAGCTAGACGAGCCAAGTGTCTCATCAGGTACTCGAGCGTCCTGGAAAACAACACAGGCAAGTGTTCAGCACCAAGGAGCACGCCGTGCTGCCATTCACAAAGCAAACCTCCATTCATGCTGGCTCTTGTTACTGCTACTGTCACTGAACACCAAGTAGATCCAACTTGACTCAGTGCCATGCTGCAGCACCAAGCCCCAGCACAGCACAGCCGCAGCCATCAGCTGCACCAAGCGTGCCGCCGTGCCCAGCAACTGACCCAATAAATTTACCACCCCCGTGGAGCCTTCAACCGCTTCAGCACACACAGGCATCGTGTTGCAGCGTGAGACAAAGCCTGGAATGGCACCAGTGCCCTCTGAAGTGCAGCAGGGCTGAGCTCAGCAGG
>NW_011128237.1:0-642 GCF_000146605.3 Meleagris gallopavo
GTCCCTGTGCCTGAAGGCATCTGTGTCCTGCTGACACAGTTCTGGAAAACATTGTCCTTTTTAGGGAAAATAAATAAATAATGAAATGAAATGAAATGAAATGAAATGAAATGAAATGAAATGAAATGAAATGAAATGAAATAAAATAAAATAAAATAAAATAAATAAAATAGAAGACACAGTATCCCCTCAAATATGAGTGTTTTCAGCGTATAAAGAGAAGATACATGAGAATATTTGAAGTTGGAAAGTGTTAACATATTTTTATCAACTCCCACTTGCAGTCATCTTCCTTGTATTGGGGATCTGAAATGTGGAGGCACTACTCTGGACAATGCCTTCTGTATATCTCCTAGCTGTGGTCTTGTTCAAATAAAAAAGATGGAGACTGACTTCTTACATCATTTCTGAATAATAGAACAAGGATGAATGATAATAAACTGAAAGAGAGTTTTACATTCAACATTTGGAAGGAATTTCTAACATTCCATGGATCATGATGTGAGGCATGGAGCTGGTCTGGAACAGGCAGCCCAGAGAAGATGGGGATGCCCCACCCTGGAGATGTTCAAGATGTCCAGGGCCCCAGGCATCCTGATCTACTGTGTGACAGCCCTGCACACAGCAAGGGAGGTGCAAATG
>NW_011128238.1:0-480 GCF_000146605.3 Meleagris gallopavo
GAGAGGCCGACGGCGGCAGTTGGTGGCAGCAGTGAGGCAGAAGTCTGCATATGAATGCTTAGAGTTGAGTGAATTCCTTTTAGAGCCAAAAAACGTGTCTCAACTTTTGCACCTTGATAGTGTTTTGTTTGGTGATGCACCCCTGCTCTGCCGAATGTAGAGCTGTCAGGCAGGCTGGGGTTCTTCTGCTGCCACCTGAGCAAGAATGAGAATTTTTTGTGTTTTGGGGGTTGATTTGGGCTGACAGGACAATCCTTCTACAGGCTACTGGTTTCTGCTAAATCAGCAAATTGTATTTTGTTGTAGGGACGGAGCCTGCGCGTCCGTGGAATGGTGCTGGGCAAGGGGGGAACGAAAGCCTGCACTGGTAAGAAGCTCTTGTGAGCTGTGGTGTGGGTACCTGCCTCTAAATGGGGCTGCATGCAAGGCGGTGTGTGATGGAGGAGGGAGGAAAGGATGGCTGCAGATCTGTGTTGACTG
>NW_011128239.1:0-640 GCF_000146605.3 Meleagris gallopavo
GGACAAGCTACTTCTTGTAATGCACGGCACAGCAAGATAAAAGACAGGCTGAAAGGTGGACAATGCTTCTTCAGTTCAGGAACTCCTCCCATGCCACGTTCTTCTTCATTGTACCTACAGTGTACTTAAAGCCATTCAGGATGGTTCTGTGGCCTCTGATGTAATTACTAAGATCAACACAAGAACATCTGTTTGTATGCTGCCAGTTCTACAGGCGGCCTGCAAGACTGTGCCCCATGCTGCGTTCCCCCAGACCCTGTCCAAAAGATTCCTATCTTCCAATGAGCCAGAGGAGATGTATTAGAATAAGGACCGTTACACTACCTACATAAAAGCTTCTTAGTATTACAAGGGCACTCAAAGAAAAGGATACAATGCACCCCCTGTTCCAAAGGCAGCAAGTAGCTAGCACGCAGTACTGCTGCAGCTTTCTGGAATCCCTCTTACCTTCAGGGATACTCCAGGGAGCTACAAAAACAACAACAACGAAACTCCATCGGCCAACTGCAGCACCCACTGGACGGCTGGTATTCTGAACTCCTCTTCAGAATGCACTCCGTATCCTCTGCAACTTCTCTAGGATCTAGGATCTCTGCACATCCCCCATCACTGCCTGCTATCCTCAGGGCTGGTACTGGAG
>NW_011128240.1:0-689 GCF_000146605.3 Meleagris gallopavo
GATACAATGCACCCCCTGTTCCAAAGGCAGCAAGTAGCTAGCACGCAGTACTGCTGCAGCTTTCTGGAATCCCTCTTACCTTCAGGGATACTCCAGGGAGCTACAAAAACAACAACAACAAAACTCCATCGGCCAACTGCAGCACCCACTGGACGGCTGGTATTCTGAACTCCTCTTCAGAATGCACTCCGTATCCTCTGCAACTTTTTCCAGGATCTAGGATCTCTGCACATCCCCCATCACTGCCTGCTATCCTCAGGGCTGGTACTGGAGTGCTTTTGCCCTCACCGTGCTCGCAGCTGCACTAAAGGAAGGCTTTTTTTCCCCCAGAGGCAGGGGCAACAATCCTCTTCCTGCCATCACGGAGCAGCTGCAGGACACAGACAGTGACATCCATGTCTCGGCCCTACCAATACTCAGCACCCTGCTGCAGCTCCGGGATGGGGTTAAGCTCAGCCTCATGGCTCTGGAGCTGGCCGGCAAGTTCCCAGCACTCTTTAATGACGTAAGGATGGCAGGGAGCCCAGCATGTCCATGCCTGCTGCCCTGTGACAGCACACCAGGGGGCTCTGCGGCCGGTCACCAGCTCCAGGCGCTGCGTGCCCCTGGGCAGACTTTCTGCAGGGCAGAGCTTGTGCACTTTGGAGCAGTTCTGGAGCCATCCTCAAGAGCTGCCTGCAGCCTGTCAG
>NW_011128241.1:0-470 GCF_000146605.3 Meleagris gallopavo
AAAGTCTTCAGGTCTGGCATTCTAGGCTTGATTTTGAATCTGCAAACTCCAGTATTCTCGAGCAACTCCATCCTGTCAGTGGATTAGATTTCATACTCCATTGTAAAACTGCTTTTAAGAATTGGGATTGCAAGAAATGATTCTTGAGGTCCCTTCCAACCCGGGCCATTCTGTGATTCTGTGACTAGGAAAGGCGTTACAACGGAGGTATGGATTGGTTGGGAGGACTGGCACAGCAGAGAGGTACTATAAAGGAAGGGAAGAAGATTATTGCTCCCCCATATCAGAAGATTCCAGGTGCAGAGGAAAAAAGCAATCACCAAGGAGGGACCTCCAGAAGGAGATCCTTCCCCAGCTGCAGTCAGCCCTTGCATGAGCTCTGAGAGAGGTGCAGCCAGGCTCCAGCCCTTCCGTCACACAGCTGAATTGCCTTCACCTGTGCTCCCAGGGCTGAGCAGCTCCTTCTGCAG
>NW_011128242.1:0-525 GCF_000146605.3 Meleagris gallopavo
CCATATGAGTGTAATGTTTGGTCCACCCTCAAGGGATGTCTTGACCTTACAGTACTGAGAGAAGTACACCTTGTTCTTGCTCACAGATTTAACCAACAGAGGTGAACATGAGATGTCAAACAGAGCCAGAAAAAAAACAACAGAATAATGCCATAAACTTTGGAGGGTTTCAAGTTTTGTTGGTTTTTTTTGTTGTTTTTTCCTACTTTAAATGAGTGGGGAAAAAAAACAAACTTTGAAATTCTGAAGGTTGCTAAAACACAAAATAATTTTGATAGGAAGTGCTTTGTTTCAGCAGTTGGAAATTTTGCCTTGGCTATTATAAACTTCTACATTTTTCACTGTAACTTGCATTAGAAATAGAGTCACTTCAAACACAAAACAAAATATACATCAATTCAAATGGACAAATTAGTAGCCAACCTTCTCTAAAAAGATTACTAAAGACTTTCCCTAAAAACGTAGTAGGGGTCGTGCTGGAGCAGGTCCAGAGGAGAGCCACAGGGATGATCAGAGGGCTGGAGC
>NW_011128243.1:0-636 GCF_000146605.3 Meleagris gallopavo
ACTGCGAGCCTCCGCGGGGAAGATGAGGATTCTGCATCCCACGGCCACCATGAGGAGACCCTCACCGCTCACTGCGCACGCGCGAGGGGGGGCCGCGTGCTGCTGGGTTCTCGGAACGTAAGGAACGTGGATCCCAATTCCTGGAAACTACTGATCACGTATCAGTTCGGCCTCTCGCTGCAGCACTTCTTCCTGACGCTGTGCGAGTTAGGAGCAGCTCTCCCCCTTGCACCCGGAGTCGCAGCCCTGATTAAACACACCTGCTTTTATAACTGCTTTGTGGTCACAGAGTCTGATTCCACACATCAGCGTGCGCCGCTCCTCGGGGCAGTGTGTGCCAGGGCCCTCCTCGGGAAACATTTCTTCCTCCTATGGAAACCACCGGGCGCCCGGGCCGGCACTCTCGAATAAACACGCGGTGCTGACAGACTCATTGCGGGCCGGGCGACGAATCCGCTGGTGGGACAGCGGTGCCGGTGCCCAGCGGGCCCATCCTGTGTGCGTGGGGGGAGAGAGAGGCAGCGGGCCTTTGGGGCCGGGTCGGGGGCTGTGGGGCTGCAGACTGTCACTGAGACATGAGATGTCTCTGCAGAGCTGGAAGGTCAGGAGACTCAACAGATACGAAGGGCTCCCATC
>NW_011128244.1:0-483 GCF_000146605.3 Meleagris gallopavo
GCTTATCAGCCCCCCACATATCCACAGAGCACAGCTGCGGATGTAGGCCTGCTGTTTAAGGCCTGCTGTTTACAGGCTGCCCAAGAATGTTGTACCTCCTATCTTAACTCCTAATGCTTTCTCATGAGAATGCACCCTGTGCTGCCGCACTAGTTATGCTCGTACACAGCCTCATGTCTGCCCTGCTCTCGCAGCCATTTCCCAACACAAGACCAGAGACAAGCAAGACACAGAACAAAGAGGATAGGCAGCCTTCTGGGCACCATGAAGCGCAATTCAGAGCTCTGGGGGAACCCTATTGTGCCGGGCTCTGGAATGGGTAAACGCTGGCGGGTGTGCATCGCCCTTACCGGCTGGGCAGACAATGACCAGTCAGCAAAGTGAGGTTCCGGGGCATGCCGGAAATGCAGATTCCACTTCCTTGCTGTTTCCACAGAGACCAACACATCTCTCCGGGCAGTTGTTACGGCACTTGGGAGCACC
>NW_011128245.1:0-553 GCF_000146605.3 Meleagris gallopavo
CATCCACGTATTGCCTACAGGATTCCCAGGGCTGGTATTTCAGGCTGGTATTTCAGGCACTTGGAAGGAGATAAAACACTTCTCACAAGTTCTTGCCAGTGTTGCATTTTTCTCGGCAGAAACCTGCATTAAAATTCTCTGGATGCTCTGAGACTGTACTGCATCAATGATACGTACAAGAGTTAGAAAAATGTCAGCAGATTTATAGATCCAGGAAATGCAGGCTTTTACCACAATCTTTTTTCAAGATTTTATTTTATTCTTTCTCTGTTTAACCGTGGATGTTTGATAGATTATTTTTTTAAAATAAGTTTCAGTGGACAAAGGTACGAGTGGCAGATCATGTCCTGATTGTGAACAGCTATGAGAGGTGATGAGTACTTCACATTACTCTACCAAATCTGGGATTTTTCTCTGCCATTCCTGTGTCTCGCTTCAGTGCTGCTTTAGTTTTTCCATTTTTGAGCTTCTGAGAGTGGTCAGCAGTCGCGTAAATAAAAATGCTTGAGGTATGATTCACTGAGCCATCACCAACAAATGGCATCAAACCATG
>NW_011128246.1:0-514 GCF_000146605.3 Meleagris gallopavo
TAAACCTTAATTACACACAACTACAGATATCGTTTGCTCTCTGTCTTACACTCCACACTCCCAAGGTTTCACAGCCATTGGCTCTATCAAAGAGTCCCATAAGCTCTTTGCCCACTGCTCTCAGTTACATCTTCCCCACACCACCCCCTGGGAACAGTCTGCTCTGTGGGGGTCCCCAGAGGGGTGTCCCCACCTTGGGCTGTGACACCGTAGGGGTGACACAGGTGTTCCCAACTTCATGGTGTGACGTTGTGGGGGTGCCCACAGCACTGGGGTATGATACGGGGATGCCACCAACTTTGGCGGTGTGACACTGTGATGCGGCGTCCCCACCTTCCCCGGGAAGTCCTTCAGCTGGTCACCAACTGTGGTGCAACGTCCCAAGGGGGCCTTCTGTCCCCTCCGCATGACGGTGACACCTGACGCTGGCTGGTGGGGCGACAGAGTTCACCACCGTGCGTGTCCCCGTCCTCGTGGCAGACGATGGTGACAGCGCCAGAGGGCTCGTGGTGTC
>NW_011128247.1:0-463 GCF_000146605.3 Meleagris gallopavo
GCCTTTGTCCTGAAGGACATAGGAGTGCTCCTCATCGAGGGAACAGGAGTGCACATCAAGTTCTACTACGACTTCCTGGAGAGGATCAGCGGGAAGGAGAACCTAGGCAAAGCTCTTTTCAAGGTGAGCTGTAGTTTCTGCGTGGCCTGGGCAGTCCCACGAGCCCAGAGCTGCCCGCACACGGCTCACCAGGAGCTGGCCGGCTGCTTGGGCCTGCGAGTGCTGTGCTGCTGTCAGCTCTCCCCGCCTTGGGCTCCTCGTGGCCCCAGCGCCTCAGCCGTGACGAGGACATCCCGCATCCTCCCCGTTCCTCCCCTGCAGGTCCCCTGGCTGCTGGACATGCTGGTGTCCCGGGTGGCACCGGTGGCCTCCCTGACCTCCTCAGGCCGAGTCATCGTCTTTCCCAGGTGAGCATGTTGGTGGCTGCAGCCCCTGCTTGCCCATTTGCGTATGGCATCCTTCC
>NW_011128248.1:0-451 GCF_000146605.3 Meleagris gallopavo
CTACAGGTCAGTGCTGCCCTCAGCCTGCTGAGCTCAGCCCTGCTGCACTTCAGAGGGCACTGGTGCCATTCCAGGCTTTGTGTCACGCTGCAACACGATGCCTGTGTGTGCTGAAGCGGTTGAAGGCTACACGGGTTGAATTTATTGGCTCAGTTCCTGGGCACGGGGGCACGCTTGGTGCAGCTGATGGCTGCGGCTGTGCTGTGCTGGGCCTTGGTGCTGCAGCGTGGCACTTAGTCAAGTTGGATCTACTTGGTCTTCAGTGACAGTAGCAATAACAAGAACCAGCATGAATTGAGGTTTGCCTTGTGAATGGTAGCACGGCGTGCTCCTTGGTGCTGAACATTGCCTGTGTTGTTTCCAGGACTGTGGAGTACCTGATGAGACACTTGGCTCGTCTAGCTGGGAGCTCCTCGGTCACAACATGCACGCTAAGACTTAGCGATTGTGT
>NW_011128249.1:0-355 GCF_000146605.3 Meleagris gallopavo
AGATCAGGTTCTGGACCACCTGAGGACCCAAACATCCACGAGTCTTTGGGTCCTGACGAGATGAGTCCCAGAGTTCCGAGGGAATTCACCGCTGCAGTCACCGAGCCACTCTCCATGGTACTTCACAAGTCGAGGCAGTCAGGTCAAGTCCCTGGTGAGGAGAAAAAAAGGTGACAGCACACCTCTTAGGAAGGATAGAAAGTGTGACGCGGGGAACTACCAGCATGTCAGTCTCACCTCTGTGCTGGTCACGGATCATGGAGCAGATCATCCTGCAAGTGACTCTCAAGCACACATTTCAGTGCGTCACCACCCTGTGCGTGAAAAGCTGCCTCCTAATAACCAACCTAAACCT
>NW_011128250.1:0-458 GCF_000146605.3 Meleagris gallopavo
TGTTGCACTACGGGAATGGTATTGCCATTAGCTACCGCAACCACCGCCAACCAAACCAAAACAAAAAGAACTTTCAGAAAGACCCCAAAAAACCCCACTCTGTTTGCCACGATGAAAATGCATGTGCAAAAGCACAGCACTCACCCATGGCAAGCAAAGCATCCAGCAGGTCTGCTGACATCTCAGATTTAATGCAGTGCCCCAGGATACATCAAAGGCTGGACGAAGAGTCCATGATATAAAGACAGTGATAATTGGCATCAAAAAATATTTGACTCCGTAATGCTGGCACTCGGGATGTGGGGAGAAAAAAGAGCAAAAAGAGGATACGGGTAAGAAAGAAAAGCAGAAGAGGAGAACAGATGCAGGAGTGAGGGAGGATACAAGGGAGAAAGAACAGCAGAAGAGGAGTGGCTAACACTGAGGGAGAGGAGCTGAAGTGTAGCTGAAGAGAAGAG
>NW_011128251.1:0-766 GCF_000146605.3 Meleagris gallopavo
CGCCTGGAAAGTTGGAATTTCTGAAAGAAAAAGCCATTTATGGGCCAGAAATGTTATTTCTGAGAGAAAAACGAGCTATGGGTCATATCAAAATGGTATATGTGTGAGAAATTGTCATGCTTTTGTAGTCTATGTCCCATTTAGATATGTGAAGTAGTATTTTTGGTGGAAAATGTGTGGAATTTCAAGAGAACTGGTAGAGCTGGGAGAAAAATTTCTTACCGGGGGGGGAAGTCATGTGTCAGTGGGCAAGCTGGTGTTTCTGGGAGAAAATGCCACCTTTCGGGGGACAGAAATGTATTTCGGATAGAATGAGCCACATATTTGTGAGGAAACGGGTGTTTCTGAGGGAAACTGCCATCTACTTTTTGACACAGGTGGTGGTTCTGCAATAAAATGCCCCAAAGTCTGGGAGTAAGCGTCATAATGAGGAATGTAATGGAGTCGATTCTAGTTGAAAAGTTGTAATTTTTTTGACTTAAATCTGTTACTTCTGCATGGTAATGTGATATTGCTGATTCAATTGATATTGGTGATTGTAAGGTAGAGGTCATCAGAAGCGCACACGGAAACGTATTGCCAGACTACAACAAGTGCTATGCACTTCGGACGCAGCACAGCGTGCGGGATTCTGCCACTGCACATAGCGACTAAAGTTCCAGTTTAAAGCCGCTGAGAAATCGGTGTAGCGCTACATCGCGAATGCCGCTTTCTAGCCCTGAGAGCGAAGGCGTGCTATTCCGAAGCCGAGAAGGTGCGAATTCAG
>NW_011128252.1:0-517 GCF_000146605.3 Meleagris gallopavo
GCCCAGGTGGCCGTTAGGGCCAACGGCATCCCGGCCTGCATTTCAAATAGTGTGGCCAGCAGGAGCAGGGAGGTGATCATCCCCTGTACTCAGCACCTCGAGTAATGTGTTCAGTGTTGGGCCCCTCACTACAGGAAAAGACATTGAGGCCCTGGAACGTGTCCAGAGAAGGGCAGCAAAACTGGTGAGGGGTCTGGAGCACAGGCCTCATGAGGAGCGGCTGAGGGAGCTGGGACCGTTTAGTCTGGAGAGGAGGAGGCTGAGAGGAGACCTCATTGCACTCTACAACTTCCTGAAGGGAGGTTGTGATGAGGAGGGGTTTGGCCTCTTCTCTCCGGCCACAAACAGGACCCGAGGAAAATTGGCCACAAGTTGTACCAGAGGAGGCTGAGGTTAGGCACGAGGAAAAGCTTTTTCTCTCAGGGAGTGGTCAGGCACTGGAATGGCTGCCCAGGGCGGTGGTGGAGTCGCCATCCCTGGCAGTGTTCAAGAGGCATCTGGATGAGGAGCTACAAGA
>NW_011128253.1:0-502 GCF_000146605.3 Meleagris gallopavo
GCCCATGAGACCTCAGGCCATCAAGGGAGAGATGCGACATATAAGTGGGCTAGAGACCGAGGGGTGGATTTAACTATGGATGCTATTGCGCAAATCATTCACGACTGTGACACGTGTGCCACAATTAAACAAGCCAAGAGAATGAAACCTCTCTGGGAGGAAGGGCGATGGCAAAAGTACAAATATGGGGAGGCATGGCAGGTTGATTATATCACCTTGCCACGATCTCGTAATGGTAAGCGTTATGTGCTCACCATGGTGGAGGCAACAACTGGGTGGCTTGAAACCTATGCAGTACCCCACGCTACCGCCCGAAATACCATACTAGGTCTTGAGACACAAGTCCTGTGGCGACATGGTACCCCAGAAAGAATTGAGTCAGATAATGGGACTCATTTTAAAAATTCTACTTGTAGGTACCTGGGCTAAAGGTCATGGTATTGAGTGGATTTACCATATTCCCTACCATGCACCGGCCTCAGGTAAGATTGAACGATACAAT
>NW_011128254.1:0-591 GCF_000146605.3 Meleagris gallopavo
TGGAACTGACCAACCTGATCAACTACAAGAAGCACCACAATTGATGTCACTTGCCCCTGTAAGAGGACGGAAAATGAAACGAATCTCGACTCAGTTAGAAGAGAAGAAAGAAGAGGAGAGAGTTCCAGAGGAGTGGCTCCAAGATCCACAAGAAGCACCCCTAAGTCCAGGGGAGGGGCCCTCAGTAAGACCACGGTCACCGGCGCCAATGAGGGCAACAAGAAGTCCCGAAAGAGTAAGAGGTGAGCAAGATATCGTTACTATTGTTGATCGATCTCTGAAAATGAATGAAATTCGAAGTCTGAGAAAAGACTTTTCACGTCACCCAAATGAGCCTATTGCCACTTGGTTACTTCGATGTTGGGACAATGGGGCCAACAGTGTGTGGCTGGATAGTAGAGAAGCTCGCCAACTGGGTGGCATTGCCAGGGCCTCAGCCATTGACAGAGGTATTAGTACATGCCAGAACCAGGCCTTTACCCTCTGGAAGCGGATGTTGTTAGCTGTAAAAGAAGATACCCCTTCAAAGATGATCTGATGCCTGAGAAAAAGAATGGGCTGATATGGAAGAAGGCATCTGTTATTTAAGAG
>NW_011128255.1:0-502 GCF_000146605.3 Meleagris gallopavo
GGGGACTAAACTGGAATTTCTGGTAGAAAACGTTGTGTTTGTCAGGTGAAAATTGGCATATCTGGCACAAAATGTCATCTTTCATGGAGAAAGCTTGTATTTCTGGGAGAAAGCGTCATCTATAATTGGAGAAAACTGTTATTTCTAGGAGAAAACGTCATATATCAGGGGAGAACACTGCAACTTCTGGGGAAAAATGTCATATTTCTAGGCAGACGACTGGTATTTCTGGAAGAAAATGTCATGTTTCTGGTTGAAAAATGTCCTATTTCTGGGAGAAAACAGGTATTTCTGAGAAGACACAGCAAGTTCATTGAGAAAATGTCCTATTTCTGGGAGAAAACTGGTATTTCTGGGAGGAAATGTTTTATTCTTTGGAGAAAACACCTATGTCAGTGAGAAAATGTCGTATTTTTGGGGAGAAAACGGGTATTTCTGGGAGAAAATGTCATATTTCCAGGTGAAAACTGCAGTTCCTGCCAGAAAATGTCATACTTTCGGG
>NW_011128256.1:0-495 GCF_000146605.3 Meleagris gallopavo
ATAAACTTTCCCAATGAAGCTGTCTGAGAGCGGAGAGAGAGATTTGTTCAAAAAGCTAAAAAAGCAACTGTTGCCCGCATTTCTCCACCAAGAATGTCAACGGTTTACGGGCTGGTTCGGCCCGGTTCCGTGACTAGAAGGGCGGAGGGATCCGCGGATCCGCGCCCCCGGAAAAAAAGAAAATAAGGGACCCCGAAATAATTGAAAACAGTGGCAACAATCTGAGGTAAAACAAAGTAATTTACTAAATATGGTATCAACAGAATTTTTATAAGGAGAGAGAGTGTGAAAATTGATGGTGGATCGGCCTTACCACAACGCTGAGATGAGAAGCGCAGGCAGAGAAGCGCAGGCGAGAAGCGCAGGCAGAGAAGCGCAAAGCGAAGCAGCGCAGGCAGAGAAAGCGCAAAGCGAAGCAGCGCAGGCAGAGAAGAGAGCATCAGGTGACCTTGCCGGGAGTTATAATCTCCTCGCTGACCGCAAAGCCCCCTGGGG
>NW_011128257.1:0-475 GCF_000146605.3 Meleagris gallopavo
AAGGAACACAAAATAGGAGGACAAGAGAATGTAATAGTGAAAACAGTGCAAGACCAGAGACAAGCAAGACACAGAACAAAGAGGATAGGCAGCCTTCTGGGCACCATGAAGCGCAATTCAGAGCTCTGGGGGAACCCTATTGTGCCGGGCTCTGGAATGGGTAAACGCTGGCGGGTGTGCATCGCCCTTACCTGCTGGGCAGACAATGACCAGTCAGCAAAGTGAGGTTCCGGGGCATGCCGGGAAATGCACATTCCACTTCCTTGCTGTTTCCACAGAGACCAAACACATCTCTCCGGGCAGTTGTTACGGCACTTGGGAGCACCGCAGCTCTGCTGCCACCTGTTGGACACAATACAGTCATGAAGGCACTGCCCTGCATCCGGGCCTCTTGCACAAACCTGTGCTCCTTGCTCGGAGCACATGGCTGCACTCTGTGCACCATGTTGCTTACCACCCAGAGAAGGCTCAGCTA
>NW_011128258.1:0-515 GCF_000146605.3 Meleagris gallopavo
AAGGAGACAGCTGTGACATGGGGAAGGTTCTACACCGGCACCTGTTCTGCTGCTGCTGGGAGTGGGCGTTCTGCACAGGATGAGGAGGGGGCTGGAGAACAGGGCACGGGACGGGAGCTACAAGGCGCTCCCTGGGTGCCCGAGCGGGCAGCCCTTCTCTCCGGCCAGCAAGAGGCCACAGAGGAGCCGAAGCCGACAAAAGGGCCCTCGGCCTCCTTCCCCCTTTCCCTCCTGCCACACGGGAATCCCCTTTTGGGCTGGGCCACGCAGCACACAGCGGCACGCTCAGGGATCTCCTGAGCTCAGCGCAAACAACGGCAGGCTCCAAAGTGGACCTGACGACGCCTGCCTCCTGGGAGACAGAAGCCCCGGCTTCCATTTCAGCACCCCGAGCCTCTTCCTGCTGGGCACTCAAACATTACCTACAATAAATACGTCCCACTGAGTTTTCAACAAATCTTGCAGAGTCTCTGAGGAAATGCGGTACAGGGAACAAGCTTCCTCAGCAAGGCTCT
>NW_011128259.1:0-702 GCF_000146605.3 Meleagris gallopavo
GTGGCTTGAAACCTATGCAGTACCCCACGCTACCGCCCGAAATACCATATTAGGTCTTGAGACACAAGTCCTGTGGCGACATGGCACCCCAGAAAGAATTGAGTCAGATAATGGGACTCATTTTAAAAATTCTCTTGTAAATACCTGGGCTAAAGATCATGGCATTGAGTGGATTTACCATATTCCCTACCATGCACCAGCCTCAGGTAAGATTGAACGATACAATGGGTTGTTAAAAACTATGCTGAAAGCAATGGGAGGCGGTACATTTAAGCACTGGGAGAAGCATTTGGCAGAAGCCACCTGGTTAGTCAATACCAGAGGATCTATCAATCGTGATGGTCCAACCCAGTCCAGCTCCCTACATACCGTAGAGGGAGATAAAAGTCCCTGTTGTACATGTAAAGAATATGTTGGGAAAGGCAGTTTGGGTTATTCCAGCCTCTGAGAAGGACAAAACCTCTTTGTGGAACTGTTTTTGCCCAGGGACCTGGGTCCACTTGGTGGGTGATGCAGGAAAACGGGGATGTTCAATGTGTACCACAAGGGAACTTGATGTTGAGGGAGTGCAGTCAGTAATTCCTTGTGCGTGTGTTATATTTGTTTGTATATATTAAGCATGATGTAGTGATGTGGAATAAGGGTGGAATGTCATGGTTTCATGATTTTTTCATTATCAGTATTCCACATCATAACATCATG
>NW_011128260.1:0-462 GCF_000146605.3 Meleagris gallopavo
CTTCAGGTCTGCACAAATGCAAGGATTTGAGAGCGCTGTGACAGCGCAAAGAGACCAGGAATGAAAAGAGCACAGGATAGGAGCAAGGGCTCCCACATTTCAGAAAAGGCACAAGGGAGGTTGTGCCCATCTCGGGGCTTGTGGCAGCATTGCAGGGCAGCCCCACAGAGGTAACCTCGAGCTGATGTCTCCTGGACAGCAAAGTCATTCCTATGTCTGAAACAACCGCGCTGCACAGAGCTTGAGCAGGGCACTGGAGGCATGGGCAGCACGGTCCTAAGGAAACTTGCCTAGGAGAGGATCAGTGGCAGAACTGGAGCCAAATATCCCCCTTCTGCACTGGTGATGCCAGAAGCACCCAGGAAGCCTTCCCCAGCTGCCCACACACCTCCCACACAGCACAGTCACAGAGTGTAACTCTCAGCCTCCTGGATCTCTCAGCAACATGAGTCCATGTCCGGA
>NW_011128261.1:0-646 GCF_000146605.3 Meleagris gallopavo
TTTGAAGTTTTTGATCGTCTCGCAGCTGTTCCGTCATTGCAGTAAAATATGATGAGGTTGCCGGTCGCTCTTGGCAAAAGGCCGCCCAGCCCGTGTGAGATGGTTGAACATTTGTTTCTGGGACACCCGCATGGGGCCCTGTCAGGGGGTGTCCGTGGGGCGGCCTTTCTGGTCTTAGTGACTGGGAGTACGTTGGCTCCATCCACCACCCTGACATTGCGCCTTGTTCTCAGGCACTCTGACTCCCCCACATCAGCTACCAGCTGGGCAACCTGTTGGACAGTGGCCTCCGAGGCCTCTAGGAGGGTTAATATGGACACTAAGGTTCATAAAGACGGGAGGGAGCCTGTTGTACAATCAAGTGTTCCTCATCCCTGCCAAAGATTTTGTCAACTCTGGGCTTTCAAATGCTTCTTCGTACATCGCCTCCCTCGTGCCTAATTGACCAGTATGGGTGTGAAGGTCCTCCATGGAGGATCATAAACCCGTTTGCAATGGGATAGCGACCTTGTCATGCCAAGTAACGCGGCGTGCTGCCATTAACCAGTCTCTTTGTGAACGGTTTTCGTCCTGGTGTTGTATTTTTATGGTATTGTAGGTTGGATTTCAAAGGGGTTTGTCTCAGGTGGAGCTTTGAGATCCCACC
>NW_011128262.1:0-525 GCF_000146605.3 Meleagris gallopavo
AATTTGGGCCTCCTCAGATCTTCCTGAGCCACGACATTCCTGTCTCAAATATCTGTTTAAATTTTCAGGGTCTTTCAGGTGTTCTGGAGTAAAGTTCCATGACACCGAAGATTTCCATCTCTCTAAAGTCTCACCCAGGCCTCTCCACATTCCCTGCCACTCAGTATTTACTGGTTTTGGGGCAGACTTCCTCAAAATATAATAAATACTAATAATAAGTGAAATGGTGAGCAGTACATTCACGGAGATTAATAACGTGATCAGGTGAGCATTGAAAATCCGCATAAAAGAATTCAAAGGAGAGGCTGGAAACCTGCTTAAAAATCCCCAACCCTGTAAAATTAGCAGCTCCCTCTGGAATGGTATGCCACATAATATGCAGATGCCACATAGTTATTTCCATCCATGTTTTCAATTGGCTATATATACCTATTGCTCCATAGAGCAAAGTGGTGAACTTAATTAAGGCCCAGTATGCTTTTAGCATTAAGAAAGAAGAGACAGTGGCATGCAGCCCTTAAAAGG
>NW_011128263.1:0-582 GCF_000146605.3 Meleagris gallopavo
CCTCACAAACAGAGGGGAATACGCTCAGGAAAGGAAAAAGCAGTTCCAAGAATAGAAACAAAAGGGAAAATAAAACAACACTGGAAAAAAACAATGCATTGCAATGCAGAAGGAGCAGGAAACCAAGGCAGAAACCACAGAAAAACAACACGGAAAACAAACCAAGGAAACCAACATCAACCCATGCAGCAGCAGCAGCCATTGCAGCAACATGAAAATGCAAAAAAATACAAGGTCATGGCAAAGCACAGATGACCACCGAGTGTGCAGGAGGCCAAAATCTTGGCATCCGTGCCCAGGAGGAGGAAAGGATAGCTACTGGGCATGCTGCTGCCTCCACCACACATGCACCTTCAGGGTCGCCAGCCCAGAAGGAGTCTGTGGCTGCCAGTCGGAACAAAACACCTCTCTGGAGGAAGGCAAAGCACTGGCAGTCATGCCAAGGAGGAGGGAAGGGTAGCGTACCAGGCATGGATCCACCCAGCCAGCAGAGGAAAAGCCTCCAGGCCAGCACAAGGCAAGAGGCAAGGATGCCCACGAGGCGGGGACCCACCTGGGAAACCGAGAAGGAGCTGCAAACGC
>NW_011128264.1:0-750 GCF_000146605.3 Meleagris gallopavo
CCCTTTTGTCGGCTTCGGCTCCTCTGTGGCCTCTTGCTGGCCGGAGAGAAGGGCTGCCCGCTGGGCACAGGGAGCGCCTTGTAGCTCCCGTCCCGTGCCCTGTTCTCCAGCCCCCTCCTCATCCTGTGCAGAACGCCCACTCCCAGCAGCAGCAGAACAGGTGCCGGTGTAGAACCTTCCCCATGTCACAGCTGTCTCCTTGGTCGCTGCCGCCCCACCTGGCGCACTCGTCTCTGAGCGTGCTGGGCAGGTGGCAGCCATGTCCAGCACTAAGAGAGCGAGAGTTGAGGAGAGCGTGATTTTAAGTGGGAAGAGGGAGCTGGGGGCCCCAGAACCGAAGAGGAGGAGGGGGCCCGCCATGACCATCAAGCGGAGGAGGGAGAGGAGGAAGAGAGCCCGGTTCCATCGCGCCGGACCACCGCTGTGAGCGACCATGGGCAGCCCATGGAGGTGGATCCGCCTCCAGAGGAGCCCATGGAGGTGGATCTGCCTCCAGAGGAGCCCCATGGAGGTGGATCCGCCTGCGGCACAGCTGGCCTGGCACCACACCACCGTGCCAGGCCCCGCATCGGCGCAGTCACAGCTCCGCCATCGCTGGTCCGGGCGCTGGGCTCCTTACCCGCTGCGCGGCCCCCGCCCCCAGCATTAGCTGGGTGGCATTGCTTCACATCTGCTCCTCCTCCACCTTGTTGCTCCTCTGCGGTTCTGCGGGCCCCCAGTTCCATCTTCCCCCTGTAGGAGTTAGGTCCC
>NW_011128265.1:0-899 GCF_000146605.3 Meleagris gallopavo
TGGGCAGGAGGAAAGGGTAGCTACTGGGCATGCTGCTGCCTCCACGAGAGATGCAACTTCTGCGCTACCTACCCCAGAGGAGTCCGGGGCTGCTAGCCAGAACAAACATCTCTCTGGACGAGGGAAAGCGCTCCTAGTCATGCCGGGCAGGAGGTAAGGGTAGCTACCGGGCATGGATCTACCCAGCCATCAGACGAGAAGCCTGAAGACCACCACAAGGGAAGAAGCAAGGACAGCCAGGAGGCGTGAACCCAATTGTCTCTGCAATAGAAAAACACCTGCAAATCCATCAAGCGCCGCAGGAAAGCTGAGAGACGAGGCTTGAGTGAAACAAGTCGGGAAAGAAAAGACAAAAACAATCAAGGGAGATCACATAAGGGAAGTGAAGGCAACGTCAGAGCAAAGGGACGGGACAGGCGCCAACCAAGGGAAAGGAAGGGAAGGAAAAGGAGCGCGAAAAGAAAGGAAAAAAAGCAAAAAGCCAGGGAAAGCCAAAGAAAATTCATTTCCTAGGAGGAGGAAAGGAGTGTATCGAGCAAGGAATGAAAAGCATGCAAAGAAAGGAATTGCGTAGTAAAGAACCAACACCAACAAAAAACAAACAATGCAAAGCCAAGCAAGAGGAGCAGCAGAGAAAAGGCATCTACAAATGCAAGGGTAGTAGAGAAAAGAATTCAGCAAACTGAAGCAACGCAAGGCAAAACCAGTGACAAAGAGAAAGAGAAAGGAAATGCTAAAAATGCAAAAGGAAAAACACCACCGAGAGAAAGGGCCAAATCGGAGAGCTTGGCACATCACACCAAAGAGCAGCCAAGGAGGAAAGAAAGAAAACTTGCAGCATCCTAGCAAAATAAACACACACAACTTCCTCCTGCAAAGGACAATTCAAAGAAAAGCAA
>NW_011128266.1:0-517 GCF_000146605.3 Meleagris gallopavo
TTCTTCTTCTCTGGACAGGCACCCGGAACTTGAGCATCAGCAGTCAAACCTCCAGTGCATTACATGATGTTATGATGTGGAATACCGATAATGAAAAATCATGAAACCATGACATTCCACCCCTTATTCCACATCACTACATCATGCTTAATATATACAAACAAAATATAAACTCATGCACAAGGAATTACTGACTGCACTCCCTCAACATCAAGTTCCCTTGTGGTACACATTGAACATCCCCGTTTTCCTGCATCACCCACCAAGTGGACCCAGGTCCCTGGGCAAAAACAGTTCCACAAAGAGGTTTGTCCTTCTCAGAGGCTGGAATAACCCCAACTGCCTTTCCCAACATATTCTTTACATGTACAACAGGGACTTTATCTCCCTCTACGGTATGTAGGGAGCTGGACTGGGTTGGACCATCACGATTGATAGATCCTCTGGTATTGACTAACCAGGTGGCTTCTGCCAAATGCTTCTCCCAGTGCTTAAATGTACCGCCTCCCATTGCTTT
>NW_011128267.1:0-535 GCF_000146605.3 Meleagris gallopavo
TCCTTTGAAGAAGCAAGGAGCACCTTTCTTCTCGTCATTGAGAAGCATGCTAGGAAAGATGGCAAGCTCTGGGTGAGTACTGTGGGTGCTTCAGTGCTGCTAGCCGTTTTGTGCCACAGATCTTGAAAGAAACAGTTTTAAATTTACCAAGGGTGTAGCAGGTGAGGCTAATAGGTCAGGTTACAGCTGGGAAGAAGATATTTGACAGCTCTCCTGATTCCCGGTGCAGCAAGGCAACGTGTAACGTCCCACGGCTGCTATTAACTCATTGCCAGCGAAACCAACCTTTGCTCTGAAGGCAGTAAGGTGAGCTGCAGTACGCTGAATGCAAGGTCTGAACGTACTGTAGAGTGAGTTGGCTCACAGTAGCAGGACTTGCAGTTCCAGCTTGATGAAGAACCACATTTATCCTTTGTGATATAGATTAATGATCGAGTTGTTTGTTACTTCAGTTTGCAATGGTCCTCTTTCAAGTAAATAATGTAAATGCATCTAAGGGGTGTAATTTCCTTCTGCCCAACAGAGTTGTGTGAGA
>NW_011128268.1:0-441 GCF_000146605.3 Meleagris gallopavo
TTCAAGATCCTGAGTGGAAGAAGCAAAGCAAACAGTAGGATTGCTACCCTGGACTTTAGGAGAGCCAACTTCGATCTCTTCTGGGACCTACTTGGAGCTATCCCGTGGGCTCGGGTGTTAGAAAGTAAGGGGGCCTCTGAGAGCTGGTCAGCATTTAAACAGCTCTTCTTCCAAGCTCCGGATCGGTGCGTCCCTGTGAGCAAGAAATCGGGAAAAGGTGGCAGGAGACCTGTGTGGATGAGCAAGCTCAAAGGAAAGAAGAAGGTCCATGAAATGTGGGAAAAAGGGTCTGACCACTTGGGAAGAATATAGGAATGCAGTCAGGGCCTGCAGGGATGCAACGAGGAAGGCTAAAAGCCCGTCTGGAATTGAATCTGGCTAAAAGTGATAAAGAAATAATAAAAAAAAGGCTTCTTCAAGTATGTTAACAGCAAAAGGCCC
>NW_011128270.1:0-599 GCF_000146605.3 Meleagris gallopavo
TAAAATCCTTAGATGTCTTTGATTCAGAACTTAGGGGTATTAGAAGAAGAGGTATTTCTGCATGATCTGTGAATTCAAGGACTCTTTAATCATTAACATATAAATGGCCTTTTCTGTCCACAAGTTTAGTTCTTTTTCTTTTTAATTAAAAAAAAAAAAAACAAACTTCAAAAAGTGGTCTTGGTCTTGAAACTTACATATTTCAGGAATGCAGCAAAATCAAGGAAAGGGAAAATGTCCTCTGAGACAGAACCCAGTACACTGCTACTCAATTAGATTTTGACCTTCTTCAACTATAAAGGATTGGAAGACAAACATTGTTTGCTACTTGCCAGAATTAAATTGAGTCTCCTGAGATGCATATGAAGCAATTTAAAAAAAGAAAAGCACTGTTAACTGGATTTACTCAACCATCAGTCTGGAGTAAACCTTATTTACCATATTCATCTATTACAGCAATATAATCTTTCATGTTTTAATCAGAAAAAAATGACATTTAATTAGTGTTACACCGCCAAACACTGAAAAAGTTCCTCTATCTATACATTCAGGTAGGCCATCATTTCTGAGTTTCACCACAGCAAGTCATGTATTCTTTT
>NW_011128271.1:0-467 GCF_000146605.3 Meleagris gallopavo
CAATCTACATCTCTTTCTTTTCACTCATTCACTGACAGGAAGGAAAAAGGAGGAGGAAAAAGGCCTTATTTTGTAGGGAAGACTTGCACTGTTATCAATACTGGAGAAGTAGGACTTAAAAGAAGGTGTTGGGTTTATTCTCACTCACTTTTCTTAGGATGCTCTCTGACTCTTGTTTGTCCTTCAACCTTGACTACCACAGTGAGAAAACAACTGAGTTGAGGCCAAAGTCCTCAAAGCAACCGGAAGCACATGAACTAAGACTGTCCTGTCTTGTCTTTTCTGTTCTCCAGTTTCATCTTGGAAGAGTAGAGAAAAACAAAGAGAACTTTTAGCAATCTGGTGATAGCAAGAAACAATGGAGAGAATTAAAAATGTCTCACAATGAGAGTAAAGAAAAGGATTGATTATAGTCAAATGGAAATTGTTCTTTTGAATTTGGTTGGGTTAAGCAGGGAGAGAGAGAT
>NW_011128272.1:0-767 GCF_000146605.3 Meleagris gallopavo
CAAACCCAACCCTAAGCAAACTGTGTGCTTGAAAGGCAGCAGCTGAGCACAGCGGTGCCACAGCACCTGCTTACCTCTTCGCTTGGAGCTCCGCGCTGCGGCAGGCCCAGGCTGTGCTGCTGGAGCCGGCACGCCGTCTCCGCTCTGACCCCTCGCTCTCTTCTTGGCAGGCAGCAGCTGCACTGCTGTTGGTCTCCCTTCTTCCAAGCCCTTGCATTTACATCCAGCCTGGGCCTCGGAGACGGAGCGGGGGCACACGGCGGGGGAAGGTCTTCCCCTGTGCTGGGACCTGCTCTTCTAGGAAGCCCTCCGGCCTGGAGAGGAGCTTCAGCTGCTGCTTGTTGACAAGCTCTCTCAGAACGCACCTGCTGCACCACTTTCACATAGATATTGCCATTTGGCTCAGCGCCAATCTCTGTTAAGAAAGGAGAAGCAACAAGATTTAACAAGAGCCCAACACTACTTTCAGTCTGCAAAATGGGCCACAATGCCAGGACATCTCATCTGGAGCGTTCACGGTCATGGATCTTAGGATCTCGGGTGAACCGTGAGTTCACATTTCTAATCAGCGCAGGAATGCTAACTGTGATTATGACCACAACCAACACACAACGACAACAGTCCCAGGAAGGGACAGACAGAAAGCCTAACTAGAAAGACAATGCACCAAAGCCCGATGCCTGTTGTGTGTCTGTACCTCTCTTGGGTGCCATGTCACACTCAGCGCTCCTCCTCTGCCTTTGCGCATGGCTGCGCTTCAGAGGAAG
>NW_011128272.1:2370-3290 GCF_000146605.3 Meleagris gallopavo
ATTTTTGACCTGTACTAGACGATGCCAGGTTTGCAGGGGAATTTCCCACCAAGGAGGGATCTCCAGTAAGAGATCCTTCTCCTGTGGCAGTCAGCCCTGAAATGGGGCCTAAGTGGTGTGCAGCCAGGCCCAGCCCTTCCAGTTGCACAGCTGAATTGCCTTCGCCTGTGCTCCCATGGCTGACCTGGTCCCTTCTGCAGGTGCTCAACCAGTGGTTCAGGCTGTGACTGGACAGTTCCCACAGAGAGTCCTTCACAGGTCACAGTGCAGGAATCTGCTTGGATGTGGTTCTTCAGGGGCTGCCAGGGGCAACCGTGGTCTTCTTTAGAGCTTGCAGGAGCAGCTCTGCTCTGACACCTTCTTCCTCTACTTCTTCACTGACTTTGGTGTCTGCAATATTCTTTCTTTCACATTTTTCCTCCTCCTCTCTCTCACAGCTACTGCACTGCTTCAGAAATAACTTGGATTTACAACTCCAGACTTGGCAAGAGCAAACAGTAGCCTTGACAGAAAAATGAGTGCTATACTTTCAGTTCTGAAATAACCAGCTTAGGGATGTTTCAAACTGGCTACAGGAGCTGACAGCACCGAGGGTGCTCCACAATAATGCCTGGATATTATTGTAAGCTGGAACTAGCAGTGCAGGTGCTGAAATACAAGAAGGGCCATTGTTTAATCAATGGATATACAGAGGGTGTAGGTATATATCTAGGAGCTTGGCTAATAGAATTTATATTGGAGAAATAAGAGAAAGTCACTCACCCTGTCCTGGGCTCGCGAGATGAACTCCTGATGGAGCGGATCTCCAGAGAGAGATCCTTCCCCACTGGCAGTCAGCTCTTAAATGGGTCTAGGAGAGGTGGAGCCAGGCTCCACCCCTTCCTGCAGCACAGCTGAATTGCCTTCACCTGTGCTCCATG
>NW_011128273.1:0-529 GCF_000146605.3 Meleagris gallopavo
AAATCCGTGGAGGTAACGGATACATCAAATGGGGACCAGAATTCCCAAAACAGCCTATTGGAGGGCTGATCAACTTGATTTCCTCCCAGCCGGTGGCATCTAATGTCTCAGCCATCAAAAGAAGACGTTCTCCTGCTCGAGCAAGTGACAACAGTAAGACCACATCACGTTTTGCCTTGTGGCATTACCTACGTGACCATGGAGAAGATATGAAGGAGTGGCATAAACAACCTACTCCTGTACTTCAAGCACGGGTAAGAGAGTTACAAGACAAATCAACCAACAAAGGTGAACTTCTTCTAAAAAGGTGATTGCTCCAGTTGCTGACAGACAATGAAGGTAACAAATAGAGGGGCCCTGCCCCCAGCCAGGGGGGGAAAGGATAATAGAGTTTATTGGACTGTGTGGATTAGATGGCCTGGCACATCAGAATCACGAAAAATATAAAGGCCCTGGTGGATACTGGTGCACAGTGCACTCTAATGCCCTCGAGTCACCAAGGGACAAAATCAGTTTATATTCATGGGGT
>NW_011128274.1:0-833 GCF_000146605.3 Meleagris gallopavo
AAAAGTCGAGAAAACATTGGAAAGCAGTCAAGGAAAACTAAAGGGAAAAAAAAGCAAAACCAAACCTATGACACACAAGGCAACAAAATACAAAACAGAAAATAAATAATAACTAAAAAAAAATGAAAGAAAAACAGGAGAAAAAAAGACTAAGAAAAATCAAAGCAAAACTAGGAGAAGGAATAGAAAGAAAAAGCAAAGACATACAGTGCAATATCATGGCAAAGCAAAGGATTCAGACAAAGAAAGGGTGGAAAAAACAAGCGAATGCAAGAGGAAGTAACTGCAAAGAAAATCTAATCAAGCTGAAGAGAACAGTGGAAAGCAAAGAAAAAAACCATAAGGAAACTAAAGAAAAACAAAAGAAACAAAGGAAAACAGCGACATTCAAAACAAAAACAAACAAAAACTAAAAACAAAACAGTAAAAATTAAATAAAAAGGCAAAAAACAAAACAAACAAAAGAAAACAGAAAACCTAAAAAAGCAAAGAACAAAGAAAGAGTTAAAAAAACCGAAGAATACAAAAGGAGACAAACCAGGCAAAACACATAAAACATAGAAAAGAAAAACATGACAAAAAGGAAATGGAAACACACACAAAAAGACATAAAAAAAAAAAACAACAAAAAGAAAAAAAGCAAAAAACAAAGCAAAAAAACCCCCCAGAAAATAAAAAAATGAAACCAACATAAATCAAAAACAAAGAAACAAATAACAAAAATAAACACCAAAAATACAAAAATCACAACAAAAACAAACATAAAATGAAAAACACAAAAAAAGCCGAAAAAAGGGGAAAAAAAGCAAAAACTAATCATAAACAACAGAAAA
>NW_011128275.1:0-483 GCF_000146605.3 Meleagris gallopavo
CCTGTGTGGGTACGAACGCTGTGAGCTGTAGTTTGGGTACCTTCATCTGAATAGGGCTGCATGAAAGGGTGTGTTTGATGGAGGAGAGGAGAGGAAAGTGCAGTGCAGTTTGTGTTGGCTGAAGGAAAAGCACAACATTTTAGAGCGGAAAGGCAAATTTAAGAAACGACGCTTGAAGACGTGAAGGTGGTGGTTGACTGAGCTAAGGTCTTCCTCCAGTCAGATGCTCTTCAAATATTTCCAGATTTCTCTGTGCAAGAGGCTGATGGCAGAGGCCTTCCACGGAAGCGCAGCCTTGCGGAGAGGCTGAGGAAGAAGGCAGATCTTGAGCAGACACCAAGGAGAGGCACAGATGTAAGACAGGCATCAGGACTTCTGTACTGTCCTCTGGCTGCCGCCTCTTGCCTTCTGCAGGCCTTCTTTGACACCTACGAAGCTTGAGTGAGGCCGCATCAGTGTGAAACACCGGTAAGCTATGGAGCT
>NW_011128276.1:0-418 GCF_000146605.3 Meleagris gallopavo
CCTTCCCTTCCCATTCTGTGGGCCGGGGGGGGAGGGGAAGGCCCACGGCCCCCCGTCCGCGGGCACAGACGTGCGCACAACTTCCGCTGGGTTCTGCTCACACTTTACTCCACGCTTACTAACTCACACCATACTCCAGGTGTGCTCTCACCTTCATGTGATACTCACAGTTGATACTCACAGTTTACTTGGTTTACG
The DNA here is from genome assembly GCF_000146605.3 of Meleagris gallopavo. Taxonomy (NCBI): domain Eukaryota; kingdom Metazoa; phylum Chordata; class Aves; order Galliformes; family Phasianidae; genus Meleagris; species Meleagris gallopavo. The sequence goes on from NW_011128276.1 coordinate 199, forward strand.
CAAGAATTACTCATGCTTTCCTCTGACTTTTCTCCAGGTTTTACTCCCACAACTGGGTATCACACTCTATTCCAGGTGTACTCACACCTTACTTCAACATTTATTCACACTTTACTCTGGGTTTACCCATACTTTTCTCCTTCTTTACTCTGACTTTTCTCCAGGTTTTACTCACACTCTCTCCTTGCTGTATTCGTCGATATGAGGTCAATATGGGGTC
>NW_011128277.1:0-522 GCF_000146605.3 Meleagris gallopavo
TATCTGTGGTGCCAGGGATAATTATGTCTGATGAACTTGAAAGCTTTCAGTGGTATTACAGCCATAATACAAATCATTCCCTATCCTCTAGAATTCTGTGTAAAATTGCTAGCTAGCTAGCAAGCTGCAGATGCTATTTTGTGTCAAGACAAGCTCTCCAAATAAATACATTATTACACTTGAAGATTCTTCTGTTCCAAGTGCTAGGGAATATTGTGCCGAAATGCCTGATCTCTGCAGCTAATATGTTATTCAGGGTTACTGAACGTATCACTTTCCTTTGGTAAGTGTTCAAGGAAGGCTGGTTGTTTCACACAGGTTTCATTTTTGTCTTAAGACTGCGTGTGGTAACTTGTGACGTTGGTCTGATGGTAAGTTTAAAAAGTGAAGGTAGGTATTTCTGTAGAGGAGAAGTGCAGGAGTATGATTTCAGCTCATTTTTGTTAGATATTCCTGAGAGTGAAACAATTAAAATATTTAGTGTTGTTCTCTGGAAGTTCTTACCTTCAGGATAGGTAAAAG
>NW_011128278.1:0-509 GCF_000146605.3 Meleagris gallopavo
GGTGGGAGGCTCAGGAGTCCCTCCAGTAATAGGTACGTGGCCTACTGGCGCGGTGGTCAACACTCCGATTTTCATTGCTAAAGGGACTCCCATCATGTCCCTATGGCAGATCAGGACACCTCCTTTGCTGCCTGATATTATGATGCAGCCGCAACCATCTGGCCGGAAAATGTGGTACAGGCGGCCAGGACGTGCCCCTGTACAAGCGGAACTGTTAACCCAGGATAGAAACACGGCCTGTATTTTGCCCTGGAGGGCAGACCTTCCCCTCTTGCTACCTCTGAAACATCTGTATTTCTCCCCGTGAGTCTTTGAGCCTTCAGGATCCCCGGAAGGAATGAAATGTCATCAAAACGTTCCAGTGTTACTGTCAGATCATGTGTAACACCCGGCGATGGTCTGCATGGGACTGATGGAACATTGGACGGATCTGCACCTCATGACCGTATGCCTCCGGTAACATCATCGAGCGCTGGCCCATAGAAGGATGTCAACTTTCACCCATCGTC
>NW_011128279.1:0-741 GCF_000146605.3 Meleagris gallopavo
TTCTATTTCAGTTATGGGTTAATTTGTTTTTTTTCCAGCTGTGTATTTCAGAGCGTGTTTTCATTTTGCTGTTTGTTTTGATTTTAATCTATACCTGGTGTTCTTTTGTTCTTAGTAGTCAGGTGATAGTGATCTAATGATTAACCTATGAAGAGAGGCTAAGTGAACTGGGTCTGTTTAGCCTTGAGAAAAAGACGATTGAGAGGGGACCTGATCCAGGTTTATAAATACCTGAGGTGTGGCGGCCATGGTGGTGAGGCCAGTCTCTTTTCAGTGGTGCGTGGAGACAGGACGAGGGGAAACGGACATAAGCTGCAGCACAGGAAGTTTGACACGAATGTGCGTAAGAACTTCTTCACGGTGAGGGTGACGGAGCACTGGAACAGGCTGCCCAGGGAGGTTGTGGAGTCTCCTTCTCTGGAGATATTCAAGTCTCGCCTGGACGCCTACCTGTGCGACCTGGTGTAGGGAACCTCCTTTGGCAGGGGGGTTGGTCTCGATGATCTCTAGAGGTCCCTTCCAACCCTACATTCTGTGATTCTGTGATTCTGTAATTGAATTGGGTTTTGTTTTCAAACAATCTTGCACTTTTTATGATAGGAAAACCTAGCAAGAAAATAGAATACCTATTGCCCATGTTATTAAAAAGGAGTCCTTAATGTAAGTGATGATCAAGCTTTTTGTTACAGCCTTGGTTTGTTTTTGTTTTTTTGTTGTGTGTGTAATAGTTGTGCTATATAC
>NW_011128280.1:0-551 GCF_000146605.3 Meleagris gallopavo
AGTCGCAGTACACTTTAGAAGAGACAAATGCAAACGCATCAAAACACACGGAATCACCACGGTTGGAAAGACCTCCAAGACCACCCGATCCAACCATCCCCTACCACCAGTATTCACCACTAAACCACGTCCCTCAGCACGACGTCTAAACTTTTCTTGAACGCTGTTGGCAATATCCAAATAATTTTCCAGGACGGTTTCTCTCGTAAAGCAGATTTGATTCGCGATTGCAATGGCGGGCGTCCTGCAGGCAGGAGCGCCCCGAGAAAACAGTGCTACGTCTTTTATGCCCTATTGCCCGACGCTGATCTCTTCCTGCCCTGGTTCCTCCCTCACTGAGTACTGCAGGTTCACACTCTTTCTTCACTAATCACACAGATACCAAGTAAGCACAAATCTTTGCCGCCCAGACACAAATATCTTCATTGGTTAATTGCCTTCTAAACCCGTTGCTTTCTTAACAACATCTGTGCGTAACTTTCGGATGTCTGTTTTACAACATAAACACCAACACGGCCTCTTAATTGTTTAATTACCCCCCTGACACCTGT
>NW_011128281.1:0-396 GCF_000146605.3 Meleagris gallopavo
TGTTCAGGGTGCATGTCAGGTCCAGGGCTGCTTCCAGCTGCGTCGGAGCTCGGGCTTTCCTCCTGCATCTCAGGTCTGAGGGGGAACGGTTCTAAGCTCAGCCAGGGAAGGGTTAGGGTGGATGCCACGAGGAAGTGCTTTACAGAGAGAGTGCTGACGTGCTGGAACAGGCTGCCCAGAGAGCTTGTGGATGCTCCATCCCTGGAGATCTTTGCAGCTGATGACAGCTCAGCAGGCCCTGCAACCGCTCCAACCCTCCAGCGAGGCGGCAGTTGCTCCAACTGTCATGACGGAGCCTGCAGTTGCTTCAACCCTGGTGACAGGCCCTGCCATTGCGACGGGCCCTGTGGTTGCTCCAGCCCTTACGCTCGGTGCTGGGGGTGCTCGAAGCCCTGC
>NW_011128282.1:0-460 GCF_000146605.3 Meleagris gallopavo
CTGAGGTGTGGAATCAGACTCTGTGACCACAAAGCAGTTATAAAAGCAGGTGTGTTTAATCAGGGCTGCGACTCCAGGTGCAAGGGGGAGAGCTGCTCCTAACTCGCACAGCGTCAGGAAGAAGTGCTGCAGCGAGAGGCCGAACTGATACGTGATCAGTAGTTTCCAGGAATTGGGATCCACGTTCCTTACGTTCCGAGAACCCAGCAGCACGCGGCCCCCCCTCGCGCGTGCGCAGTGCGCAGTGAGCGGTGAGGGTCTCCTCCTGGTGGCCGTGGGATGCAGAATCCTCATCTTCCCCGCGGAGGCTCGCAGTCTTCTCCCTGTTCACTTCTGACCCTGAGGGGCAGCCCCCCCCAGCCCCCGTTTCCGCTCGCCCTGCGGACATCGAATCGCCTCGCTGCCAGGCGTCCTCGGGCTGTTCTCAAACCCTTCTGTTTGCGGCCTTCGGCCCTCCTTA
>NW_011128283.1:0-800 GCF_000146605.3 Meleagris gallopavo
GTGGCAAGATGGCCGTCGTCACATCCCAACAGATGTGATCAACAAAATCAGCGCCATGTCTCCACCCACTAATAAGAAAGAGACACAATCGTTCCTGGGTGTAGTGGGTTTTTGGAGAATGCATGTTCCAAACTACAGCCTCATTGTAAGCCCCCTTTATCAGGGGGCACGGAAGAAGAATGATTTTATGTGGGGTCCTGAGCAGCAGCAGGCTTTTGAGCAGATTAAACAAGAGACTAGCCCGTGCCATGGCCCTGGGGCCAGTACGGATGGAACAGGATGCGAAGAACATCCTCTACACTGCTGCTGGAGAGAAAGGTCCCACTTGGAGTTTGTGGCAAAGAGCCTCAGGAGAGACCCGAGGCCGACCCCTGGGATTCTGGAGTCGGGCATACAGAGGGTCTGAAGAGTGCTACACTCCAACTGAGAAGGAGATCTTAGCCGCGTATGAGGGGGTTCGGGCTGCTTCCGAAGTAATCGGTACAGAAACACAGCTCCTTCTGGCACCTCGACTGCCAGTGCTGGACTGGATGTTCGAGGGAAAGGGTCCCTCCACCCATCATGCTACTGATGCCACTTGGAGTAAGTGGATTGCGCTGATTACGCAGCGAGCGCGGATGGGGAATCTCAACCGTCCAGGAATCCTAGAGGTGATCATGGACTGGCCTGAAGGCAAAAAGTTTGGAACACCGCCAGCAGAAGAGATATCACGTGCTAAAGAGGCCCCACCATATAATGAACTACCAGAAAATGAGAAGACATACGCCCTATTCACAGATGGATCGTGTTGTATTGTGGGG
>NW_011128284.1:0-450 GCF_000146605.3 Meleagris gallopavo
AGAGCCCAGAGGGATACGGAGGCAAACGTAACAGTAACTGCTACAAACCAATGGTACAGAGAGAGAATTCACTGCCAGGAGTAGCTCACAGTCCAGTGATAAAAATTCTCAGCACTGGCTGCAAGGTTGTGTTTGAATTAAAAACAGTATTTAAAAACAGTCTGGAAGTTTTGAGCTAACTATTTTAAATATTATTGGGGGGGGATTGCTAAATGCTGCTGCAAACAATGTGGGGGCAGAAGAGCCCTGGCACGGGAGGTATCTTTATGCCAATCTGCACACCTGCACAGCAGGCCCTGCTGCCCCTGCTTCACCCCTCCGTGGGAACTGCCCCTGCTGGAGTCTCTTCTGGCCGCAGTGAGCCAGGGCGATTCCCCTCCATCTGCCCGTGCCCTGCTGCTGCCCATCCCCACGGCAATTCACGGCCCTGGGCAGCGCAGGCGAGCTGTG
>NW_011128285.1:0-452 GCF_000146605.3 Meleagris gallopavo
TGCTTAGCTCTTCAGAATAACATAAAGACGCATTTGAGAAAATGAAGCAAGATCTTCTCTTCCCTACAAGTGCAAACACTGGACGTTGAAATTCATTTCAAATGAACAGCTGAGATACTGAGTTTTCCTCGTCATTTAGAAATGCAGCATTGGAACATCTTCACAGTCATCTTTATGTTTTTCCTGGAAGTATATGTTCTGGCAGAAAGTATGTATTTAAAAAACATGGGTATGTTGACTTTGTTTTATTTTAAGAAATTGGAAAATATTTTTAAAAAGGTTTTGTTGTAGTAGGGAGAAAAATCTTCTAGCTGACCATCCAGTTGATTAACATGGTATTTAACTACAAAAAAAAAAAAAAAAAAGAAGAAGAATAAGAAACAAATAATCAGTCAGCATCAGCTTAGAATCAAGACATCAAGAAGAAAATTCACTAAATCACTATTATACAT
>NW_011128286.1:0-480 GCF_000146605.3 Meleagris gallopavo
CGGGCGGTGCAGGTAATATTAAGAGGCCATGCGAAACATGGGCCAATTTGCCTGCCGAAACCGCGCCGGGTTACTAATGTGAGACAGTCCAGACTCCCGGGTGGGCAGGACGAAATATCAAAAACAGTGCAAGAATTTGAAAAAGTGGGCATTATAAGACCTGCCCTTACAACAGCCCATACAATTCCCACATATGGCCAGTGCGAAAGTTGGATGGCACATGGAGAATGACAGTAGATTATAGGGAATAAAAGAAGGTCACGCCTCCTATTCATGCAGCCGTACCCAATATTGCTTCCCTAATGGACACATTGAGTAGGGAGATAAAAACCTCTCGTTGTGTCCTACATTTAGCAAATGCGTTCTTCAGTATCCCAATTCCTGAAGAATCGCAAGATCAATTTGCATTCACATGGGAGGCAGGCAGTGGACCTTTCAGGTCCTGCCACAGGGGCACGTGCATTCATTCACCAACATATT
>NW_011128287.1:0-411 GCF_000146605.3 Meleagris gallopavo
GACAAGAGCCCGGTCGCTCGTCGGAGAAAAGCAGCCGGCTGAAGTGGCCCGTTCTCGGCCAGCGAGAAAGACGACACCGCTGCTGACGGCTGAAAACTACTTTCGAGGAGAAGCGCGACTTCTGGGCCAGCAACGGCAAAGTCTCCGGAGCGGTTCAGCGCGAATGCCGCTTTCCGCGCATGAGAGCGAAGGAGTGCGATTCCGATGCCGAGAACTGCGAATTCAGCCTACTGAACTACCTGCGAGAGGGGGGTTTTTTCTCCGCAGTCCAGCAAGGATGGCTCCCCACTTGTTGTAACGCTCTCCCTAAGAGCACCACATCTGTCCCTCCTCGAACTTCCAGGTGCCCTTATAAGAGTGGGTTTTTCCCTTCCTCTCTATTCCTCTCAGAATGCGCAAGTGTAGGAATGG
>NW_011128288.1:0-432 GCF_000146605.3 Meleagris gallopavo
TAATTGTTTAAGTTTGTATCAGAGAAGTCTATAAAAATTGATAGATGTCACAAGTTTCTGTATGCAAAGGACTTACTTTCTGAAATAATTTCAATATATTATAGTCAAAAGAACTAACTCATTGGACCTATTCTGCCAGTGTATAATAAATAAATGAATATTAGTGTTTCACAAACTTTTCTATTGTATAACAAGATTATAGTTCCATTCTTAATTTTATTTTACATTTACTAGCTATGGTTCCAGTCTTCATAAGTTCCCTTGTGCCTGGACACTTCAGTAGCTCCCTGCGGGATTTTTGTACTTAGGGAAGCATTTCTTGCAGAAAGCTGAATTTGTTTTCATGTTATGTTTCTACCAATTTTTAGGGGGGGTAAAAAAAAAAATAAAATAAAATAAATTCAGAACTTACATATATTTAAATATTGTGTT
>NW_011128289.1:0-1257 GCF_000146605.3 Meleagris gallopavo
GAACTTCTCCAAAAAGGTGATTGCTCCAGTTGCTGCAGACAAGGAAGGTAACAAATAGAGGGGCCCTGCCCCCAGCCAGGGGGGGAAAGGGATAATAGAGTTTATTGGACTGTGTGGATTAGATGGCCTGGCACATCAGAATCACGAAAATATAAGGCCCTGGTGGATACTGGTGCACAGTGCACTCTAATGCCCTCGAGTCACCAAGGGACAAAATCAATTTATATTCATGGGGTGACTGGAGGTTCCCAAGAGCTGACTATGTTGGAGGCCGAAATCAGCCTCACTGGTAAAGACTGGCAAAAGCACCCTATTGTGACTGGCCCAGGGGCTCCATGCATACTTGGTATTGATTACCTCAGAAGGGGATATTTTAAGGATCCCAAAGGGTATCGATGGGCCTTTGGAATAGCTGCTGTAGACACAGAAGGTGTTAAGCAGTTGTCTATTTTGCCTGGCCTGTCAGAAGATCCATCTGCCGTGGGGTTGCTACGAGTGAAAGAGCAACAAGTACTGATTGCTACAAAAACGGTGCACAGACGGCAGTACCGCACCAACAGGGATTCCTTGCTCCCCATTCAGAAGCTGATTCACCAACTAGAGAGTCAGGGAGTGATCAGCAAAACTCACTCACTCACCTTTTAACAGCCCCATATGGCCGGTGCGTAAAGCCAGTGGAGAATGGAGGCTGACGGTGGACTACCATGGCCTGAATGAAGTCACACCCCCATTGAGTGCTGCTGTGCCAGATATGTTAGAACTCCAATATGAATTGGAGTCAAAAGCAGCCAAATGGTACGCCACCATTGATATTGCTAACGCCTTTTTCTCCATTCCTTTGGCCAAAGAATCTAGGCCACAGTTTGCTTTCACCTGGAGGGGCATTCAGTATACCTGGAATCGTTTGCCCCAGGGGTGGAACATAGCCCAACCATTTGCCATGGGTTGATCCAGGCTGCACTGGAACAGGGGAGGTGCTCCTGAGCACTTACAGTATATTGATGACATCATCGTGTGGGGCAACACAGCAAAGAAGTTTTGAGAAAGGAGAGCAAATAATCCAGATCCTTCTGCGTGCTGGTTTCGCTATTAAGCGAAGCAACGTGAAAGGGCCTGCCCAGGAAATTCAGTTCCTAGGTATAAAGTGGCAAGATGGCCGTCGTCACATCCCAACAGATGTGATCAACAAAATCAGTGCCATGTCTCCACCCACTAATAAGAAAGAGACACAATCGTTCCTGGGTGTAGTGGGTTTTT
>NW_011128290.1:0-359 GCF_000146605.3 Meleagris gallopavo
CACATACAGTATTTGACTTCTTAGATCAACTCTTTCTAAGGATAAGTCGCAGAGTACAGATGCACGATGTTCTGCTTCTTCAAACCAATGGCTCTTTGGAAGATCTGACGCAGAAACAACAGTCCGTTCACACAAGGCCCCGGGGCCGGCGCAGGGCTCTGTGGCTGTGCTTCAGACCCGAAGCCGGTGCCGGCCTCTGGTGCTGCGGCTTAGGCCCGCACGCCGGGCGGTCGAGGCCTTTCGGGCTGCGGATTGAAGTCCCGGGACAGCGCCGGCTTCTCTGGCTTCGGCTTTAGGCCACAGCAGCGGCGCCGGCCTCTCCGGCTGTGGCTTTGTCTGTAGGCCCTCGGCCTGGTGCC
>NW_011128291.1:0-754 GCF_000146605.3 Meleagris gallopavo
AGATGACAAGACCAAATAGGACACTTGCAACCAAGAGTAGGACATCTTCTCCCACTAATACCACTTCTCTCCCAAGGATAGGACATTTTCCCTAAATGCTATGGCAGTTCTGCTAAGAAATACTCCTTTCCTTCCCTAAATGGGACATATGCACCCACAAATACCATGACTCCGAGAAATGCCTCCCAGTTCCTCCCAATTACACTCCATTACATTCCTTCCATCATGACACTTACTCCCAGACTTTTGGTCATTTTACTTGCGGAAAGACCATTTCGATCCAGAGTATATGCCATTGGCCCTCACAAACACCGATTGCCTCACAAAGATGTGGCACATCCCACCAGAAAGACCATTTCTAGCCCCCAAAACGATGGCATTTACTCCCAGAAACACCAGCTTTCTCACACATTCCTCACCTTTTTCCCCCCCCACATAAGACCTTTTTCACCCAGAAATGACAGTTCTCTTAGGAATACCTCCCCAATTCCCCCCTAATCTGCTACACCACACTCCGCACTATGACACTTTCTCCCCAAACTAGGACACTTTCTCCCAGAAAGGCCGCTTTTTCCCCCCAAAGTACACCGTTGGCTTCCAAAAAGAACACATTCTCTCCCAGAAATACCTCCCTTCCCCAATACAATGACATTACCTCCCAGTAATGCTACCTTGGGCCCAAACGTTGGACAGCTTCTCCCACAAATACTACTTTTCCATCCAAAAGAGGACATCTTCTCCCCAAAGAATGCTA
>NW_011128292.1:0-541 GCF_000146605.3 Meleagris gallopavo
TTTGGTATTGTCATGCAGTATTTTGGGAAGAAAAGGTCCAATTGTCCAAGTGAGAGGTGGTATTTCTGGGAGAAAAGGACATGTGTGTGGGGGAAAAGTGGACCATTGTGGGGAAAGAGTGTCTTGTCTTGGAGAGCACGTGTGGCATTTTTGGTGTGAGAACTGGTCCTTTGGGGAGCAAGTAGGGTGTGTATGGGAGCAAATGTCCTCTTGAGGAGTGTCAAGTAGTATTTGTGTTAGAAAATGGGAGGTATGTGCAAGAGGCCTGGTATTTCGGAGAGAAAATGTCTTTTTTGGGGGGGAACCGTTCACGTATGTGTGAGAGAAGTGTGTTTCTTGGAGCAAATGGGCGGAAGAGATGATGTATTTGCGAGAAAGCTGGTGTTTCTGGGAGCAAATGCCATCTTGTTGGGAAAGAAAAGGTATTTGCGGGCGAATGAGTGGCCTAATTCTTAGAAAAGGGGTAAATGTGGGAGCAAAATGTCATTGCTTTTTTGGTGGAAAGATGAGATCTTTGGGGGCTCAAGTAGTGTTGATGGAT
>NW_011128293.1:0-649 GCF_000146605.3 Meleagris gallopavo
ATTTTGTGGATTTGGTTCTACGCTTGGTTGACCTATGTGGCACTGTAGCCTGCTTCTATACTGTGAGAGCATACAGAGTTGAAGGAGAAGAATTTACTTGCCCGTGGGCTAATTTTTGTGTCTGGTTCCTCAACTGGCTGCTCCCTATGCTACCTGCAGTAAAAATAGAAATACATGGTTTGATTTCCCAGAAAGGAATGTTATTAAATGCCAGCTCTTCTCACGTCTAGGAAGAGCAAAGTTGTGCACCTCCTCTCAGAATTTGCTCTTCCAGAATCAGGAGGAAATGTAGGAGCCCTGCTGATTTGAATTCAGCAGTTGGTTCTGTTTCCTTTCAGAGTGCATAACAACCTGAGCGTGTTAATCAAGTGACGTGGCTTTTTAGTCTGGTATGAACTGTGTTGTGCATTGAGACTTTGTCCATTTGTAAGCAGGCCTTTGTCCATTTCTGCAGGACTGCAGGAACCCTTTGTGCTAATCCTTACTCCTAGATGCAGAATGTGGCAGATGGAAAATGCTCCAACTGCTTCAGGTGTTCATTTCCTTAAAATTGGGAATAGTTTTGGGCTGAGAGTTTGTAAGCAGAAGGGAGCTCTTGGAGGTGTCAAAGATTGTTTCTGCACCTATTTAGTTCTATCTGTCTGATGCA
>NW_011128294.1:0-453 GCF_000146605.3 Meleagris gallopavo
GTTACTGAGATTGGAAGAAAAAGGAAAAAAAGAACTTTATTTCTTTGGTTGTCAGCATTATCACTGATTTACTGCTCGAACAGAATGGAGAGGGAGGTAAATCACGTTGCCATCTCTAAAGAAAGTTTATCTGCTTTCTCTCTTCTACATACCTGACACCCAGAAATAACTTTTTCTAAATTGCCTTTTCTGCAGATGAAGAGCCAGGGCAGAGGAATAGGGTTCAGATTCAAAGAAATGAGGACTCAGACTGAACTTAAGTGAGAATTTTGGAATCTGACCTTTTATCTTCAACACCCACAGACTTATATTATGGTTTTGAGTTGTAGCAAAGGCAGCTGCATTAATTTCGCAGAGGCTCTGCAGTCTCTGCAGGGTGCAGAGGAGCTCTGTGCTTACCTTACCAATCAGGTAAGCCTGACTGGGTTCAAAATTCAAAATTTTTTTCTTTAG
>NW_011128295.1:0-432 GCF_000146605.3 Meleagris gallopavo
ATCCCTGCTTGAGGGGAGGGCTCGTCCCGCAGCCCGCTGCTGTGCAGAAGAGCTTCAGAGGTGCTTGTGCTGCTGACTATTTTGGGGGTAATTAAGGTGATTGACTCACTGCCATACCTTGTTTTTAGGCACACGCTCCCTTGGCCCTCAGCTGCTGAGCTGGGGCTCTGCTGTCAATTCTTTCAGCCCCCCGTTTCGAGGTGGTTTTGTGATCATTGATCTGATGTAGTCAGGGTGTTACTGGGAGCGTTGCTCACTGTCTTGCCGTGCCAGGCCAAGGGAGGAAGGTGGGAGAGAGAAAGAAAGGGAGAGGGAGGGAGCACACCTCCCCTGCCCATTTCTCTTGTCCCTGCAGGCTCCAGTTGAACATCTGCCTTTCACCTGTGATCGGTGCTGGAGGAGAGCAGCCAAAGGCTACCGTGCATCCATCTC
>NW_011128296.1:0-453 GCF_000146605.3 Meleagris gallopavo
GATCACTCCCTTAGAATTCTGTACTGTTCTGTTCCTTTCCCATGAACCTTGTTGAAGCGTTGGTAAACAAAGCATCCTAAAGGGAACGTTGAAGAAGATGTCCCTGCATCATTTTCAGAGACGTAAAAGGCGTGCTGGGCTCCAAAGGAAGTCAGTATGTGTTGGGCCAGTGTCATTCAGAATTGATACGCTGACATGCACCGGAGTGGGCTCATGCTTGACATCTTGTAAACAGGGTTGAAAAGAAACTTCAAAATAAACACACGCAGCCTTTGTAGGCCCTCCCCTCCAAAATCCACACATTTTGCACGGCCAGAGGTGCCTTCCCAGTCTTCTGTCTGTCGGCAGTTTACTTTATCTGTTTTTTCTTCAGATCACAGCAGAGTGAGTCTGTCTGCATCAGCAGAAGAGCTGCCTTCGTGGAGGTGCAGATGCAGCCGGCCGTTGTGGAAT
>NW_011128297.1:0-565 GCF_000146605.3 Meleagris gallopavo
AGCAGAAGAGATATCACGTGCTAAAGAGGCCCCACCATATAATGAACTACCAGAAAATGAGAAGACATACGCCCTATTCACAGATGGATCGTGTTGTATTGTGGGGAAACACCGCAGATGGAAAGCCGCTGTGTGGTGCCCCACACAACAAGTTGCAGAGGCCACTGAAGGAAAAGGAGAATCAAGCCAATTTGCAGAGGTAAAGGCTGTCCAACTGGCCTTGGATGTTGCTGAACGGGAGAGGTGGCCAATGCTTTATGTTTACACTGACTCGTGGATGGTGGCAAATGCTCTATGGGGGTGGTTACAGCAGTGGGAGCAAAACAACTGGCAAAGAAAGGGTAAGCCTATTTGGGCTGCTGACCTGTGGAAAGATATTGCTGCCCGAATAAAGAATATGGTTATAAAGGTGCGTCACGTAGATGCCCATGTGCCCAAGAATAGGGCTACTGAAGAGCAGCAAAAATAACCATCAGGTAGACAGAGCTGCCAGAATTGAAGTGGCCCAAATAGATCTGGACTGGCAGAACAAGGGTGAATTATTTCTAGCCCGATGGGCCCATGA
>NW_011128297.1:2552-2896 GCF_000146605.3 Meleagris gallopavo
ATTATCAGTATTCCACATCATAACATCATGCATGCACTGGGGGTTTGACTGCTGATGCTCAAGTTCCGGGTGCCTGTCCAGAGGAGAAGAAGAGCTACGTTTCCCCAGGGGGCTTTGCGGTCAGCGAGGAGATATAACTCCCGGCAAGGTCACCTGATGCTCGCTTCTCTGCCTGCGCTTCTCTGCCTGCGCTTCTCATCTCAGCGTTATGGTAAGGCCGATCCACCATCAATTTCACATTTCTCTCTCCTTATAAAATTCTGTTGATACCATATTTAGGAAATCACTTAGTATTACCTCAGATTGTTGACACTGTTTTCAATTATTTCGGGGTCCCCTATTTT
>NW_011128298.1:0-476 GCF_000146605.3 Meleagris gallopavo
AAAATGCCTTATTAGAAAACAAATAATAAGAACTTGAGAATTTAAAAAAACAAACTTGGGAACAAACATAAAATGAAACTTTTTTTCTCCCTCTATAAGACGTAAAAAGGAGCAACACATTTTAAATGCAATAAAACAGTGATTTTACACTTATATCTTTTGAAGAAATAGGCATAGTGGTCTACATCACTGAAAACTCAATCCAAAAGAAATGCTGAAACAGGAAAAGTTTGCCACACTGCAATTATTTTTGTTTTTCCTGACAGTCATAACACCTATACATTTTACAAGAAAAGAAAAACCTTGGTGTACTTACTGTATTTTTTTTTATTTTTTTTAAGAACAGAAATTACATTTCCCTTTTTAACTAAAGAGTTTGATAACTGTTAAAAAAAAGCCAAACCAAACACAAAACCATCACCCTGAAATACACAGACGTGCAGCACCATCTGCTGGATCAGCATCCCTGCCAAAAA
>NW_011128299.1:0-728 GCF_000146605.3 Meleagris gallopavo
AATGCAACTGTAGCAGACCTAGCAGAAATAATGTGCTAAGAATTCTAGCAAGTGCTCAACTGGAAAAGTCTGCTTTCTCAGGGCTTAAGTCCCTCACAGCACAAAATGCTGCTTGAGGAACACAGAATGAAAGAATTGAAGAATCACAGAAGCAGAACGTAGACTTAAAAGTAGGACAAAAAATGCAAAATCTTCCACATGATCTCTCCCATGCCCAAGTTTAGCTCTCCTACTGGCAGTTACTCCCTACTGTATACCTAGAACTGGGCAGAATGAATGATGCTTTGGAGGATAACTACTTAGTTTTGGTGATTATGCATCACCACAAAATCTTGGCAAAATAAAAATGGCACATTTGCAGCAGTAGCAAACTGCAGAAAATTGGCTTAGGTGAGCATGACTATTATTCATTAAATGACTCCTGTGAACATTTGTCTCAATTTTAAATACCATTTGAAAATGGTCCATCTTAAATTAATTTGAAGAAGTTTCCCCAACTCTCTTAATGTGAAAGTGCAGGCACTGTGATAAATTTGCATTAAAATGTATGGTACGTGAAGTATGTAAAATTTGTAAGCAAAATTACAGAATTAATTGATGCGTTAGGACCCTGTGGAGGTCATCTGGTCCCAACACTTACTCAAGCAGGGGCACCTACAGCAGGTTGCCCAGGACCATGTCCAAATTGCTTTTGAGCATCTTTGTGGAAGAGACTCCGCAGCCAATCT
>NW_011128300.1:0-556 GCF_000146605.3 Meleagris gallopavo
ACTGTGGCAGCAATGGAATGAGGACAGAGATGCAGATTAGGAGACAAGTGTCTGGAGAGCAGTACTAGGACAGGGTCTAGAGGTGTTGGTGATAGCAAGTTTAACATGAGCCCTGGCAGCCGGGAGGAGGGGCACAAAGCTGCTAAGAGGACTGGAAGGTGTGTGCTGTGGGGAGAGGCTGAGGGCACTTGCATTGCCTAGTCCAGAGAAGCAAAGGCCAGGAGATGGCCTCTTTGCTCTCTGCAAGTCCCTGAAGAGGGAAGTGCAGAGGAAGGTGCTGTGTTTACCTGGGAGCCAATTGACAGGACGCTCAGGAATGGCACAGAGCTGCATCAGGGGAGGTTCAGACCAGACAGTGGAAAACATTTCTTTACTGTTAGTGTGGCCAGCTGCTGATACAGGCTGCTTAGGGTGGTGGTTGATTCCCCACACCAGAAAAATGAAAGCCATACAGAGCTTACACAGACAAATCGAGGTGACTGCTCTTGAGGAAGGACCTTGCACAGAGAAATGCCCTTTTTGGTGCATGTTGCCAAACCTCTCACTCGGCCATGTA
>NW_011128301.1:0-1006 GCF_000146605.3 Meleagris gallopavo
AACGAGATCAATCTACACCCGTGACAGGGGGGCGGTAGACCCCCTCGCCCTCCCCCTTCCCAGCCCACAAAAATAGGGAAGGAAGGGAGGAAAACAAAAAAACAAGCGGCAACAATCTATGGAGGAAAACTTATTTTACTAATTATGATATCGGAATGCAAGATAACACAATATAATACAATCTGATTGAAATTGAGACTAATAAATCAAATAAAATAAGGAGAGAGAGAGAGTTCCCGATACCGATTCAAACCTGAAAAGCTTGGAACGGCCAGGAGAGCACCCTCCAGCACCCACTGCCAGGCAGTAAGAGACCGCCCCACCCGGAAGGGCCAGATCCCATGACTTCTGTAACGTATAGGGATAGGTGCCTGGAATTGGAGCATTAACACTTTAACTCCCAGTGCACTACATGACGTTTTGATGCGGAATACTGAGAACCAAAACAAAACAAAAACATAAAACCATGACATTCCACCCCTTATTCTACATCACTACATCATGTTTAATTTAAATACATATATATAAGCGAAAAAGATGATTAAAATGCATTACACACACGTCTATATACATATACATAGAATTATCGACTGCACTCCCCCAGCATCAAGTTTCCTTGTGGTACACATTGAACATCCCCGTTCTTTTGCATTACCCACCAAGTGGTCCCAGGTCCCTGGGCAAAAACAGTACCATGGAGAGGTTTGTCCTTCTCAGAGGCTGGAAGAACCCAAACTGCCTTTCCCAACATGTTCTTTACATGTACAACAGGGACTTTATCTCCCTCTAGTGTATGTGGGGAGCTGGACTGGGTAGGACCATCACGATTGATAGATCCTTTGGTATTGACTAACCAGGTGGCTTCTGCCAAATGCTTCTCCCAGTGCTTAAATGTACTGCCTCCCATTGCTTTCAGCATAGTTTTTAACAACCCATTGTATCGTTCAATTTTACCTGAGGCTGGTGCATGGTAGGGAATATGGTAAATCCACTCAATGCCATGATC
>NW_011128302.1:0-417 GCF_000146605.3 Meleagris gallopavo
AACAAAACTTTAAAAAAAGCAAATTCAAAGCTGAGTTCTGCAACAATTAGAAAAGAAACAGAAAATTACATGACAGGTGTGGTGCTCATAACCCAAAATCAGAATAAATGCACACCTAATGGACGTTCCTTTAGGCAAAAAGTCTCAACGAGTTACAAATCCATTTTCCAATGCTACATGCTAGAGGCCATACAGCCCAAGAGCATTAATCCATAGATAGTTCAGACAAATGACTATTTTCACAAAACCCCTTTTTATAATTTGGCAGTGCAGCTGAGGATGTTATAATTAAATGCATTTTAATAGCATAAGTGAAGTTATTTATCTGTCACAGGGAGAATTTTAACTGTGCCAAGGTCTAATTATTTATGATATATTAATTTTTTGACTTGTTTCATATAGTGTATTTAAAAAGAT
>NW_011128303.1:0-390 GCF_000146605.3 Meleagris gallopavo
AGCACCTGGGGCGGGGTGCAGCCCTGCGAGCACAGCTGGGGGCAGTTTGGCTGTGGAGTGGAGCAGAGCCAGTCTCCACCCCTCCCTGATCCCATTTAAAGGCTGGGAAGAGTAGGGGCAGCATCTGAACCTGGGGGAGTGCTTCCTTTGGAGTATGCCTTGTTCTTTTGTGACGGAGTGAGTGATTTTTTTTATTTTTTTTCTCCTCCATTGTGGAGCTGCTCTCTCTGTTTTTTAGCAGGGAACCCTGAGCGTACTTAAGGGCTGGTAGGTATTAGGACCTGGAAGCTGCTTCCTTCACTTGAGAGTGTGGGGGAGTATTGGTCCTTGGAATGGGGTAAGTGGTTTCTTTTTTTTCTTTCAGGGTCTGTGATCTTGTCTTTTTGGGGG
>NW_011128304.1:0-448 GCF_000146605.3 Meleagris gallopavo
AGCATGGGATTTCTACCTGCCTTGGTATGCAGCAAAGACACCTGGCTTTGGTTTTATATTTAATGCAGCCAGAAATGGCCTCCTCTCACTGAACCAGTCAAAATTATTAGAAGTACTACATGTTGATAAGGATTCCCCAATCTTTCAAAGTTTCTGCTTAACAAAGTTATATATAAAAAATCCAAAAAACAAACATACTTGTTAAATGGAATGTTTTGTACATTTTTTTTCTTTACATCTATCCTATGGATTAAAATCTATCCCTTAAGCCTTCCTTACGATTTTGTAGCATGCAGGTTATGCATTTGAAACAAAGCACATTTTCACTTGCATCATCCCAAAGGCTAACGTCAACCTGTTTGCAGCCACGACCTTGCATGGAGATGATCTCTACTCATAAGGGTCACTGGAAATCACAGCAGGAGCTCTGGGAGGTGTTGTGTGTCCC
>NW_011128305.1:0-431 GCF_000146605.3 Meleagris gallopavo
CTATGATTCTAGACATGCACCAAAGGGCTGGATTTGTTGAAATTATTCTGTTGATTTAATTCCATGCAGAGCTACAATCAGGGATGAGACACAAAACGCTTTACTAATAATGCCAAATTGAAAAATCTGTCCGTGCAACTTGGTAGCACTAGATGAAGGCAGAAGGATTGTTACAGAGTCTGCCTGAAATTCTCACTGTTGAGGAAGAGTAAGATGACTGAGTAAAAGGTTTTCCAGTTTGCCTGTGAGCAATTAGAAGGAAAAGGAGTTAATGAGGAAGAAACTAATGGCATTATTTTAGTGAAAAGACAAAAAAAAAAAAAAAAAAAGCAACTTAGGTTCATCACGGGGCTAATACTGTATAATGATTGATGATTCTGTAATCAGAGCCCACATGGAGAGAAACAAGCTAGTAAATTAAATGATGGAAT
>NW_011128306.1:0-423 GCF_000146605.3 Meleagris gallopavo
ATAGTTAAAGGGGAATAAAAGGTAATCTAAATAATCATGAATTTATGTGCTTAGGTAAACTAACAAAGGTTGCTACTGTGAATGACTTGAAGTGTTAAATGAAAGAAATGTAATTCTATTAAGCAAAGGTTTAAAGAAAGTATTATGTCTGGTAGCCTTGATGAAATCATAGTAAAACTGTGGAAACAACTTCTATGAGACTTCAGCAAGGCAGAATAATGCAGAATCAAATGTGACATGCTTTAATGCTACTTACAGGAGTACTTCAGAAGAACCTCCTGTGTAAACGGCTCCTTGAACTTTCACATCTTCATTTTTAAAATGTTAGTTTAAAAAAATAATCCTTGGTCAAGTTTGCAGGCATCCGAATGTAGAAAAGAATTAAATCAGCTAGTTAAGAGAGGTGTGCTGATTACACTGGAA
>NW_011128307.1:0-449 GCF_000146605.3 Meleagris gallopavo
CCACCCCCATAGAGCATTTGCCACCATCCACGAGTCAGTGTAAACATAAAGCATTGGCCACCTCTCCCGTTCAGCAACATCCAAGGCCAGCTGGACAGCCTTTACCTCTGCAAATTGGCTCGATTCTCCTTTTCCTTCAGTGGCCTCTGCAACTTGTCGTGTGGGGCTCCACACAGCGGCTTTCCATCTACGGTGTTTCCCCACAATACAACACGATCCATCTGTGAATAGGGCATATGTCTTCTCATTTTCGGGTAGTTCATTATATGGTGGGGGCTCTTTAGCACGTGATATCTCTTCTGCTGGCGGTGTTCCAAACTTTTTGCCTTCAGGCCAGTCCATGATCACCTCTAGGATTCCTGGACGGTTGAGATTCCCCATCCGCGCTCGCTGCGTAATCAGCGCAATCCACTTACTCCAAGTGGCATCAGTAGCATGATGGGTGGAGG
>NW_011128308.1:0-505 GCF_000146605.3 Meleagris gallopavo
GGTGTCTCTGTCAATGCCCTTAAGTAGTTATATATGAACATAATTCCACAACAAGTAATTATGGCATTGATAATTTGCCAATAGGTTGAGAGTAACATGACGGCTTGTAAGCCTTTACTCAACACCCCCCACAACGAAAAGTGGGTTCATTGCTGGTGTCTATTAAAACAGGGGTTAATGAATTGAAACTGACAAGAGGAAGGAGGAAAAAGGGGAAAAAAAAGAAAAAGGCACTACCCAGACTGAGCAGTGCTCAAAGTTTACAAATATTCCCAGAACACTGGCAGCACGCCTAGTCTTTCAAGGTCAAGTTTTCCAGCACAGAAACCTAAACTACTGATAATGCTCCCTAACGAAGCTCTCTAAGAGCAGAGAGAGAGATTCGTTCTAAAAGCCTATTAGGAAATGAACTATGCCCGCATTCTCCACCAAAATCTGTCACGGAGTTAACGAGATCAATCTACACCCGTGACAGGGGGGCGTAGGCCCCTGCCCTCCCTCCCCA
>NW_011128309.1:0-447 GCF_000146605.3 Meleagris gallopavo
TGGCCAGCCGCTCCTCATCTGTGGCGGCACAAACAGCAGCCTGGAAGAGTGCAGAAACGGAGTGAGACACAAATCAGGCTAGAAACCTGCCGCAGGGTGGGGAACTATGGGGACAGTGTGCTGTTGGGCAGCACCGAGGCACATTTTCTGCCTCCCAAGAGGCCACTGGGGAACAGAGCGGCACGCAGCTGGTGCCACCGAGGGAGGCCAAGGAGTCCAAGCACTGGGCTGCTTTACAGCCTGGGTGGGCAGCTCAGCTCCTCGCACTGGGCATTCATCTCCAAGTACACTTGGCTATTCATCCCATTCCCGTTCTGTAAGTAGGTGGGGAAGAGCAAAAAACAAAAACCACTGGGAATTCTCGCAAGCACTGTGAATGTGGAAATAACCACCTCCTGGCACCACCAAAAGTGGCATCAGTACGATGCAGGACGTGGCAAAGACATG
>NW_011128310.1:0-323 GCF_000146605.3 Meleagris gallopavo
ATGATCTGCTCCATGATCCGTGACCAGCACAGAGGTGAGACTGACATGCTGGTAGTTCCCCGCGTCACACTTTCTATCCTTCCTAAGAGGTGTGCTGTCACCTTTTTTCTCCTCACCAGGGACTTGACCTGACTGCCTCGACTTCTGAACTACCATGGAGAGTGGCTCGGTGACTGCAGCAGTGGAATTCCCTCGGAACTCTGGGACTCATCTCGTCAGGACCCAAGGCCTCCTGGCTGTTTGGGTCCTCAGGTGGTCCAGAACCTGATCTCCCATGGCAGTGTGGGATGGGGAAGGGGTCTGGTGGGACTGGAGGAAGCAAT
>NW_011128311.1:0-443 GCF_000146605.3 Meleagris gallopavo
TATACGGAACGGAGACATTCCAAATGAATTAAATACAATTTAAAGAAAAGAAACAAACAAAAAACCCAAGAAGCTGCTTCCTTCAAAAGTCAGAGGATTCTGACGAGGAGAAAACAGCAAAACTAAGCCTGCCATCATCACGTCATTGCCATCAGGGCTCCAACTAAGGCAGCCAGCTGCCCAGGGAAGAACTTCTATGAGATGCTGCTCAGTGACGGCACCCAGAATGAAGCAGCAAGGATGTTACGAGCAGGAGACTGCTGCGTGCAGTTATCGCCTTCTGTCTTGGTAGCAGCGCGACTCCAAAGCAGAAATTTCTGCCCAGGCCGAGAATTTTGTGAAGCAGCAGTTTGTTCATCACGGCAATGACGGGCACACAGCCCTGCTGACCAGGGAGAATGGCAGCCTGCTGAGCGCGGGACAAGGACACAGACGCACAGAGC
>NW_011128312.1:0-578 GCF_000146605.3 Meleagris gallopavo
CTTTTCTTCTTACCGTAAGACACAATGGTAGAACTGAACTGGTGGGATTAGTACCTCCAGTCTATTCACGTATATTGAGGAAAAAATTGCTGGAACAGAGATGCCATTTGGTTTATCCTTAGGGTTTATGCCAAGGCTGCGTGCTCTGAAATGCTGGTACAGTTTGAGTGTCGGAAGTGGCCATGACCTTTCTGCTGCTATCAGTTCATTCCGGGGGGAATAACTGCAGCTGACTGCAGCGTTGGTTTTTGTTGTTCCATCCCCACAAAAGGTATTCTGAGAATCTGTTTTTTTCTGTTCCTATTATTAGTATTACTGCATTACTAGGATGATGGCTCATTGATGATGTACGTAGATTGCTCTGAAAGGAATGCCTCCTATTTATTTCCATAGAAATGACAACAGATACATAGAGTGAATTCTCAGCTACAAAACTCTGTTTTTTCAACACGGTTACCACCATTAGCTATGCTTTTTTTCCAGTGCCTATGCTTTTTTCCAGTGCCTGCATGCTGTGCTTGTTTAAAAAGAAAAAAACAATCTGGCTGTTTGGGTGGTTTGTCTTTTGCATCGCTGTT
>NW_011128313.1:0-10992 GCF_000146605.3 Meleagris gallopavo
CTTCCCTTCCCTTCCCTTCCCTTCCCTTCCCTTCCCTTCCTTCCCTTCTCTCTGCTACCTGACAGTTCTTTGGAAACTCCTGCATTGCAGTGGGATCAGAAGCCACAGTGGCATGGAGTGTGCCCTGTCCCACAGGGAATAATCATGGGGGATGACATATTGATGTGCCAGACAGGAACAGTGACAGGGTGCATCTGGACCTGCTGTGGGAGAGTTTCTATGAGCTGTGCGTATCAAAGGACTGAAATTGCTATATATAACCTTTATTATGCTCCTGAAATCTCTCTTCATTGTTTCCAGTTGTCTTCAGGGAAGTTTTGCTGTGCTCAAGTTTTAAGTTTGGGCAAATCTGTCATCGATGGTTAAAAAGTTGGATTGATTTTAAAACAAGGTTCCCTCTTGTTCAGAAATACACCGTCCCATTTACTCTTAACATGCCTAGCCATGTTCATAAGCTTTGCTCATGTTCTTCTAAATGAAAATGTCACACTTCTTTTTCTAGCGAACTTGTGAAACTGGTCAAACTAGCCTGACACAGCAGCATAATACTGCACTCACTTCTTCAGCTTTGTAGACAAAATGCAACCCTAACAATCCCTGTGTCTGGCTCGGGTAGATTAAAGCGTGTGCTTTCTTGTAGGATAAATGATGTGGAAATCTAACTCACCTTGATGTGTCCTTTCTGCTTTTTTCTTTCTCTATTTTCCTCTCTCCCTCTCTTCTTTTTTCACTGCCCCTATCTCTTTTGAAAATAGTGGAGAGAAGTTCAAAGAGATGAGGCTCGCTGTTCCGCCTTGTGGAGTGATACGGAGTGATAGCTGGGGGAATGGGGAGAGACGAACATGGCTGAAGTGCTGACATTGAGATGGCGGCTCTCTCTTCCCTAGGCTTTTGGAACCTGCAAAAGATGGAGGAGATAGCCCATTTGAAGGGGGGAAAATCTAACACGGGTCACTTGAGAGGCAGTGTACTGTGAAGTAGTTTGGGATGTTCAGATTTGTTGCATTCTTGCTAATGTTATTTACACAATTTTCCTTTTTGACTGCGTAGCCCAGGAAGGTGAAGGTCAGAGGAGTGATTACCATCTGCAGCCCCCTCATTTCCCAATTATATGAAAGAACAGCTTCTGGGTTTCAGAAGCTGACTCCAAACCACTTCCAACCATATCTAATGAATTTCTTTATAATTTGCCTGTTGTCTTCCATTCTCTCCAGCATACTTTCTCAATGCGCCCATATGTTCCCCTTTGTTCTCACCTGTCCAGCAATACGTACCTGATGTGCTCGTCTCTTAATGCAGCAGTAAGCTGGAAACAAGTGTTAATGATGCAATGATAAAATGAGCTGTGATGTCACTTCTAATTACAAATATCCTATGTAAATTCAAATGTTTAAAAATGTTAGAAATTGCTTACTTAGCTATAGTGCATAGGAGTATAGGCGTCAGTGTTAACCATGTTATAGAAATGGAGGCAGAGAGGAAGTAAAAATAAATATGCAGTTCTGAGGACAGAATCTAGAACAAGTTTCACAAAACAGCAGCATTTTCTTACATGTGGTGGTCAAAATGGTGATTGCAGTGACATTTTTAATTGCCCAATTTATAAACTGAAGAATGACTATGACAAATAGCTTCTAGGATTATGAAGCTTACTGTAGATACCTTCCTCTTGTAGATAAAAACAAAAAAGGCAGTTTTCTCCTAGTTCCAGGCTATTAAAAAAAAAAAAGTGAGTAGATACAAAGGGTATTGAATTGCAAATATGGTACATTCATGTATTTGAAGTTTATGCAAAAAATAATGCTATATTCTTCCCTTTATTTTCACTTCAGGGTAATAGTAAATAGGGAATCAAGCTTTTGGTCCTATGTTGTAGTTTATTAAAATTTATAAAAGGCTAAATACTGTTTCTTGCTGTTTGTTTCATGTTCCCAGAGCTGGTTTGTTTATCCCCAGGAAGAGGTGGGAGTGTCTCTGGGGATGCTGGCCTCACAGCCTGAGTCTGGGAACAAATTCATCTAACACAGCACTCTGAAATTAAAAGAAGAGTTACTGGTTGGTGGTTATGGAAATCTGTTTTGGTAAAGTTACACCACGAGATCCAAATGTAATTTGGAAATAATATGAGCAGGTGCAATAGTGCTAATATTCAGGATATCTGACATTTCCTATTGTAAGAGCTTGGTTTAAGGTGCTCACAGAGATATTTTCTTTAAGCATCAAAAATTTCACAAAAAACATCTTTTCTTAAAAATGACTTTAAAGAAAAATTTATTTAGACGTAGTATTTTTAAAAAGCCAAACATAACAACAACAAAACCCACAACTCCATCTCTTCAAACCAATTCTTCAAATACCATTGCTTTTAGCAAAAACAAAAACAAAAAGACCCACCCCTTTGCCTGTGGTCAGTGTGTGGGATGGAGCACTTACCATTGCCATGAATTTGCCTAGAAGTTGTGTTGGTTCAAGCCAGCGCTACTGCTGAATTCCTCAGAGAGGCTCTGGGCATGGCCCTTCTGTGCTGGCAGCCACGGGCCTGTGGACAGGGAGAGCTCCCACAGTTGCTCTGAGGAGCAAGGCCTGAGCTGAGGATGAGGCACAGAGGGAGCTGCAGGGAGGGCGGGAAGAGCGGCACCTGGCAGGAGGAAGGGGCAGAGGTAGGAGGAAGAAAGCCAAGATCTGACGAGCAGCTGAAGACATGAGCAAAGAGGAGGCAGTAGGGAAATAAGACTGTATCTGAGTTGATATCAGGAACCTTGACTTTCATGTCTTAACTTCTGATCCTGTTCTGGTGACCTAATGCAGTGTTCTAACAGACAGGGCTCTGTGTATGTGTGGGCATTAAAATACAGTATCCTTACTGTATGAGCATCTGTAAAAACACAGCCCAATTTCATGAAGTACATATTGGGCATCCATGGCCTCCAGTCGTTGTATTCTGAACAGTTGTGATGCATCTTGAGATTTGTGATTTGTTTTTTTTTAAAAAAGGAAGGGTTCAGAGAAATAAGCTGGCTTAAGTAATCTGAAATTTTCCTCACTAGAGCTACACGGCATCTCTCTATTGCAGAACTTCAGGTTTGGTTGGCTGTGACTATGATGTTGCTTGTGAAGTGATGTAGTGGCTTGAGTTGCAGTGAACGTGGCTATTGAGAAGCTTTTTGGAGATGGGAAGGCTGTGTTAAATGTGATTAGACTTGCTGGTACTGCTTCCCAAGCAAGTTATGAATCCTACTTTATACCATGCTCCTCCAGCTTTCAGTAGGACTTTGGCACATAAAGAATCCTTTTGTAAAAAAGGTAGGATTTCATACTGGCTTTTTTTCCTTTCTTCCAAGTGTTAATATAGTTCCTTTCACCTCTTAATAAAAAATTTAAATATCTTAACCATTCTGCTGATAGGCTGTTATTCACACTGGGAGCCAAAATAATCTGCGCTCCTGAAAGCTCACTGAAGCAAATAAATACTTTTATCAGGAATGAGTTTGGACTCGAGAGTTAACTGCTGTCTCTGCTAACACCTGTTATATCGTGTAAAGGGAGAAAACCTGATCAATTTTGACTACAGCCTTTTATGCAGCAAAAAATGTTCTGCCTTTTTACAGAGGTTTTTTTCTCTTTTACCCTTAAAGTACCTGAGTTTAAAGGGGATATCTGAATGTCTCTCCGTGGAGACTTAAAACAGCCTTTGTGCAGGTATGTTGAGCAGTGTTAATAACAATGGTTTCTGGCAATTGCGAAGTGGGATCTGACCAATTTTAGTAAAATAGTGGCGCTGAACCCACAGAGCTTGCTTTTGAAATAGTGTTTCAGTTGGAAGTGAAGTGATGTTTTATGAACAGTTTCACACCTTGCTGTAAATGACAGACAGCTGCTAGAGGAGGTAATAATCTGTCTTCATGTTTGATGCCTTCTTTTATCAGGCTGAGGCTTCTCACTGAGTCAGATCTATTGATTAGCATTAGTTTACTTCCCAAGCAGCCTGCTTTGCATGGAAATGTCATGGGCTGGGGATACTAAATGCCTGCCAAGCAAGAGCTTGAACTCTGTCTAATGCTGCCTGGCAAATTACATGTTTGCAGAATGTTTAGTGAGGGTAATAGCTTTGCAACCCCCAAAATGTTAAATGGGGTCATTTTTATCTCCTGTGAACAAATATTGGGGGAGAAAATAACGGGGTCATGTGGAAGTTACCCTATGCTTCTCTTTGCTTTATGGAGTATAAGTTATATGGAATAGCAGTGTGACTGGAACTCAGAAAGTCTGGGCTGAAATCAGCTTAACAGCAACAGTCATGTGTATGGTCAAAAGAATGAAAATAGAAGAGTGGGAGGAGGAAGGTGATCTGCATCATTACTAGTAATGAAATTGTTGCCTCTTCAGGAAAGAAAAAAAAAAATTGTAAATGAAAGAACACAGAAACGACTTGGGGAGACAAGAATTTGGTTGAGTGCAGTGTTAATCTAAAATACTGGAGGGCTTGTTCTGATTTTCCTGTTGTGCTTGCAGGGTTCCAGGTGCAACACTGTAAACATATATGGTCACTTTGAAAGCAGAAGCTTAAATCTATTGCTGCTCAGTAATTATATTAACTGCATTGATGGAAGTTAGCAGAATGCTAATTGTAACCTTGGGGAGGAGGAAAATACTCTGGATATATTTAGCAAAACTTTTACCAATGCAGTATTTTACATTAATTTTAACATTTTGAAATATATGCATTAAAAATTAGATTAAAAAAAATAATAACCCCAAACTTTCTGGATATTTTACAGTCAGAAAGGCTGCAGTATTAATGTTACTAATCAGTGATTTAATCTGATGCTCTTTTACTTTATTGTAATTCTTGCGTATTTTTCAGGCAGCTCCCCCCACACGCTGTGCTTCCTTTATGTGGTTTCATGTGTTTCTGTAGCTTCCGTTTCCATACAAGGTTAATTCTTCTCCATACCATTCTGAACCTTCATAGATCGAATCAATGCCTAATGCATGCTTTTTCTGCTACTTGCAAATAAAACTAACATTTCTTTTAACATTCTGATTTCTTTCATGCTATAGAAAATATGCTTTGTTTAGCTGGTCATTACAAAAGACTTACTTAGGATGCACGGTAGGTGATAATCATTTCTTGAAGTTTCTGGTATTCTCATTCCACACACACCCCTTTAAATACCAGCATTACTATTAGAAACAATTCAGAATATAATTCAGGTTCTAAAGGAAAAGAAAAAAGGGGGAGGGCAATTTAATGTAAAGATAATGTTTATTTTAAAGTCTCAGCATCCTGTGGGTGTGTGGTTTTTCTATGTTTGTGCAATGTTTTTAGCCATTTCTGAGAACAGTGCTGTATGTTGTACAAACATGCAGTGATTCCTTGTAAAAAAAATTTTGCTTTATTTCATACTTAATTTTAAGCAATGAAGGACATAGTGTTATTTAACTCACAGATAACATCATCTGAGAAAGGTGGCTATTAATTTCAAAGAATGTGATCAAAATAGAGGAGGAAATGGGGGGGAGCATCTCGTGATGGTTCTTGAAAGAAGATGCAACCCAGTCTGTATATCTTTGGAGAAAACAATCTGTAAATACTGAAATTTGCTAACAGTTTTAAAGTAGAGCTAATGTGTGGCATGCTTTGGCAAGCTCTATCTTGCCAATTTTTCTTCATCCCCTCAAGCATATGCCTTGCTTGCATAACCGGTTTGTAGCCACATGGATTCAGCGTTCCATGCTGCACGGAGGCTGTGCAAATTTATCAGTAATACTAAAAGAACATTCATGTGAGGTTGTTTTGAACAGCAAATGAGATCTAAAAATTCTCAGATATTACTTCTTAAAGTAAAAAGATGACCTGATGAGAGGTGCAGATGCTCTGCTGTGTATATCATACGGCTCTGCACACCCCAGTTCTGCACTCCATCGGGGGAGGGGAGATCTCTCTGTTATGAGGAAAGTCCTGCATAAAGTACCACTAAATGGTTTTCAGCTTGGCCAGAATGTAGAAGGCCGTACGGCCCCATAACGTCCTGTTAATACTTTTCCAGATCTTAGTAAAAGCCTTTCTTCCTAGCAATGGTAGTATCTTGACTGAATAAAATTAAATTTTAGTTCCATGAAAGAAAATGTTATCAGCCTTCCTAGCAGCTGTCAGAATTGCGCTATACTGATTAGATGTGACACACAGAAGAAAAACTGCTCGAGCAAGTACAGCTGCCTCTGGCCCCGTCCTTCAGAGGAGATACAAAACTGAAGTCGGGCCACCTGTAGTCAGAATGGGTTCCATAGCAAACTAGCAGCAGAAGAGAGGAGACCATCCCAGCACGCAGGTGTGATTTCTGGAGGGATGCAGGCTGGCAGGTGTGGGCACAGCCCTGTGCCTGCCCCATGCCTGCTGTGCGGCCGCTTCCCAGGCTCGGCCTGCAGACCAGAGGTTCCCCCGCACCTGGCAGGACAAGAACTATTCTGAAAGTCTTTTTTCATTGTTTTACAAATGACAGTAGGCTGCGTAAACTGAAGAATTTTCATACTGTTGTGCAAAAGTGCCATTAGACTCTGGTTTGTTTGTGCTTTGTTTGTTTTGATTTTGTTTTCTGGCTGGAAAATGCGAAGTGTCAGCGAGCTGCTAGTTGTAAGATACTCAGATGTGCACTGAAGTGCAGCTGGTAGCCATTGCAGAACAGCAAAGGAAGCTGAAGCATGTATTTTATAGGAAGCTATTAATCTTCCTCCAGAATACACCACGCAATCAGGAATTTTTCTGAAAGTTGAGTAAAATGTGCTTACTGTATGGTCAAGAAGGAAAGGCTAGTACGAGTTCAAAAGGCATATATAATAGCAAGGGGATTCAGTATTCTTACAGAAGATTATACTGTCACATATTACAGCACTTGAGTATCTCGAAGATTAAAGCTCATTTTGTTACATTCAATACAGAGTATATGTGACTTACCATGAGTCTGAAAAAGTCTTTTTAGAAATGCAGTTCAGCAGTGCCGCAAAGAAAGCATCAGGCTTGTACTTGAATCTTCAAGGATTTTCCTCCTTCCTCTCCCCAAACTTGATGCCACTGAACTGCTCCTGGCAGTGGAGGATGGGTGGATTCTGTCCCATCATTGTTTTTTGAGCTAGGCTTAAATCTGGCAGGCAATGCAAAAAAGCACTTACTGTGCTGGGAATGATTTTATTTATTTATTTATTTATTATTGCAGAAACTTAGCTGCGTTTTAACATTTAGCATTTTATTACTTACTATAGTGAGTAATGGTGAGTGATCTCCCGAGTTCTGGTTCCACGGACATGGAGATTGTTCAGACAGATTTCATACGTAACTTCTAAAAAACGTTGTAATAAAATGTTCATTTTTTGCTAATCTGACTAAAACGAAGGCATGGAAAGAGGTAACAAGTGAAGGGAGAGGGGGGATGAAAGAAAAGAGATGAACGATGCCGTCTTGTGAACCAAAACATAGTTAAATGGATGTACTCCTGTGTAAATTAAGTTGTGTTTATTAAAATCTAGGAAAGGAAAATGGTGCACTGAGTCAAAGCATCCTTTTTCTGCTCCCACTTGCACGCATGCTTGCATCCAGGTTTATTTCCATAGTCACAGTGTCATTTCCTAGCAGGAGACCGAATAGAGTCATGGTTGCTCTTCACAGATGAGTCTGAAGTCCTAAATTGCTGGCCAATTCTGCATAACATGCATGCAGTATCCACCCTCCTGTCCATGTGAATAACCATGTATTTCAGATGCAGCCCAGCTTCCCATCAGTTTAGTTAAAGCAGCTTGTGCAAATTTATCTAAACTAAGCATGTGTATAAGCGTGTGCATGTGTGAAAATGAAAAATCTTGTCTCTGTGCAGCTAATCCTCAGTGGTGGGGGACTGAGCACGATTTCAGTTCTTTTTTCTATGAAAAATAATCAGTAGTGTTTCCCTATAGGCCATTTTCCAAATGCTGGGGAAGAAAGGAAACATCATATTCCTTTCCCCACTGTCTCTTCTTTTCCAGCATATTGTTATTACTGCTGCTGCTGCTAACAAGTACAAATAACAGTGTTACATTATTTGGCTGCTTTGGCTTTTTAGGAAATCTACAAGTGATGAATAATCTCTGTTCTTTGGTATTAAAAAATAACCAACAAGAAAAATCCAAACCCCAAAGAAGCAAACAAAGCAGTCAGCCTGGTTACCTGCTAATTGCTCTCTGTTTTTTCCACAGCCTGAAGAAGGCCCCAAGGCTAACATGCCACTTACGAGAGCTGGCTTTCAACTTGCAATATGTCTTACAAGCCTGTCTTCCTATTCCCTTTTCATTTTCTTGCCTCTTTGCTGATGCAACACAACTGTTGAGCTGGCTTCTTTGGGGGCTGTGATGTGGGAGATATCAATATGAGATTTTTATTTCTTTCTTAAGGTAGACTTTTTTGGTTTTTTTNNTTTTTCGTAGAGTTACCAGAGTAAGGAATTAAATCTGACAGAGAACAAGTAGGATTTTATCCTTGTAATTTTGGAATATAGAATCTCTGAAAGCCAAGGCATAGCAAGAGTCTGATTTACATCAGCTCCTTCATATAGAGCAGGCTGAACGGGAAATCTGGAGAGAAGCACTGAACGTAAGCCCTGCTGAGTGTACATTGCAGCACTGGGCCCCACAGTGCAGGGCTGCTGCAGGCAGAAGTAAATACCTGCGCCGTTTGGCCCTATTCAGTCATACTGCAGAACACAATGTGTAAGTGGGAGGTCGGGCATAGAGGTTGTGATTATACTGAACTATTCAGAAAACATTTCTTTGGGACTTTGGGATGAGTACTTAAAAAAAATCCAGAATGGTTACTGCCAGCAAATTGTCATTTATTAATTACATACGCTTACAGCTTAGATAACATGGCTATTTTGTTAATTCCAAAGACAAACAGCTGTCCAATAGCCTATCATTTTGCATGAAAACATAAATACATAGTGCTCTTCTGAGTGGAATTAAGTATATAACTTCTAATATATTACTGCTTCTGGGAATATCTTTTCTCTACCAAGTGCTGTTGAAAAGCGAATATGAGTAAGTTGCAATCTTCCGTTAACCCTGTCTCTCTGTTTTCCTTATTTCATTCATGGACTGTTGAATTAGGTGCCGTGTGCTGGTCACTGAAGTGCACCAGCTGGGGAGTGTGTGTGAAATGAGAACTGAGATGTTAATGTCCAGAAGCAAAACTGTATCGCTAGCAGAACTTCCCTTCTTTTGCTCTTCTGGATGTTTGTGTAAAATGGAAATGGGAGTAAAAGGAATTTTCATCAGGCTTGATTCACTAAAACCTTTAACTGTCCAAGTACCATCCTTCAGGAGGAGAGACTCTGCGTGTATGCAGAAAACTGGAGGACATGGAAAACTGACTGCATCTTGCAAAACTATATTCTATTACTTTCATATACCAAAGCAAAAAAAAAAAAAAAACAGTGCAGGTATGAAGGGATTTAGTTACATTCATGTTTTGCATCTCATTCTGAGTTATTTTAAACATAACAGCTTTTGTGAATTGGACAGTTTATTTTTCTTGTATTTACAACCAAAAGAGGACTGAATTAGACGGAGTCTTTCTTATTAGTTGGATATGCTTTTTTTTTTCCTGTGTTATGCAAACAAGAACTGTTTTTACACAAGTTTACTTAAGACCACAACACACAAACTCTATAAAAAAGTAGTGTTTACTTGCTGATATTTGTGAAATGCAGGAGATTTAAGACAGCCATCCCAATGTTTGACCCTATGGAAGTGAGGTGTGGAGCACTGTGTGCTGAAACATGCACATATTGCAAGCTACAACTCTTTATTAAATATGATGCTATCTACACTGTAGAACTATGGATCTCAATTTGCTTGCTTGTGGTTTTGAGATTTTGCTTTTGTGACACAGAAGCGTGGATAGTTTTCAGTAAGGTAACGGGGACTTACACAATTATTATTAAGAGAGAACAAAAGTTATAGTTCCATAAAAGCAGAGTTTGTACATCATGTTAACTGAGATCTGCGGAAGAGAACTACATCTAGGGGTATGTAGTATACATACATAAAGCTATTTTACCAAGAATGTAACGTTTTCTGTTCTTTCTGTTCTGACTGATGTCAGAATTTGCATTGAAGCACGGATGCAACAAAGCTAGGGAGCCAAATCTAATCGGGCCAAATGCAGCTTATTCCCATAACTGAGACTCAAAAAGGCTTTATTTGTAATGTTAGTGTCAGCTGCCTCTTGCGAAAATAAGTAAATTATGTGCCCAATACAGCAGAAATTATTTTCCCCTGAAAAGTAGTTTGTAAGATCCAAAGCCTAAATCTACGTAAATCCGTTTCACCTTTGCAGTCGTCATCCTTCTCTGCCTAAAATAACTTCCAACTCATGTAGTGCTTTGAACAGTAGCTTCTGTTAAAGAATTGCATTAAGAAATTATTTTTATACCCATATATATATAGATACATAGTTGCTAATGCTGTGGAGGTGAGAAGACATCTGCCTGAAAGCTCTGAGCTGTCATAGCCGGCTTTGAATTAACACTGTTTCAGTAGTAGAAGTTGTCATGTATTTTACTCCTGTTTTGAAGAGTTTGTCTTCATTATTATCGCAAGAAGTCTGACCACATCGTGCAGTAGTTACTTGACCAATTTAAATTGGGATTGGACTCACTGTCTTCATATTCAGCAAGCCTCCTGGAAGACAAGCAACAAAAGAAGAAGCCAGAGCAAGCTGTCCTTTCCTGCTACTTAACATGAGCTATCAACTTAAAAAGTTATTGTTGATAAAACTGAAACATGGGGGAGGAGGAAGTCAAGATGAAAGAAAAAATGATCCCCGTTAACTTTATAATAACTTGCTCGCTACTACAGCCTATCTCAATTGATAGAATGATAAACCTTTTTTTTTCTTTTAAGGTGATCCTAATGGCTTTGATTTGTCTGAATTTACTTTTTCTTCAAAATAAAAAAAAAAAAATG
>NW_011128314.1:0-607 GCF_000146605.3 Meleagris gallopavo
AGAAGTGCTGTGAAACTTTTGTGTGTAATGGATGAGAGAGAAAAAGGAGAACTTCTGCTCTGCGGGTGAGTGCAGCAGGTTTGGGGACAGAACTCCAAACTGGGGATCAGGATGGTGGTTGAGAAGGCAGAGGTGGCTTGTCATAATTGTTGTCTTGCTCTTATGATTTATTATAGGATCATAGAATCATTAAGGCTGAAAAAGACTTCTAACATTCACTAGTCCAGCTAGGTGGACGTCACCCCCATCGCCCACCAGCCATGTCCCTCAGTGCCACATCTGCCTTTTTCTTAAAGACTACCAGGGGCAATGACTCCACCTTCTCTATGAGAAGGTCAGTTCGATCAAAGCTAATATAAGACAGACAAATGAGAGCTGATTATTTTACAAAGACCCTATTTACTCAGAAATTCTGTATCCCTCCAGAAAGCAGCACTCAGTGTAGCATTGCTGGTGTAGGTAGCTATCTCCTATCCTATCCTATCCTATCCTATCCTATCCTATCCTATCCTATCCCTATCCCCATCCCTTTCCCTTTCCCTATCCCTATCCTTGTCCCTATCCCTATCCTATCCTATCCTATCCTA
Source organism: Meleagris gallopavo (assembly GCF_000146605.3). Lineage (NCBI taxonomy): Eukaryota > Metazoa > Chordata > Aves > Galliformes > Phasianidae > Meleagris > Meleagris gallopavo. Next base: position 588 of record NW_011128314.1, read on the forward strand.
TCCTATCCTATCCTATCCTA
>NW_011128315.1:0-7527 GCF_000146605.3 Meleagris gallopavo
TAGGAGGAACTTTTTCACACAGAGGGTGGTGACACACTGGAAGAGGTTGCCCAAGGAGGTTGTGGATGCCCCATCCCTGGAGGCATTCAAGGCCAGGCTGGATGTGGCTCTGGGCAGCCTGGTCTGCTGGTTGGCGACCCTGCACATAGCAGGGGGGTTGAAACTGGATAATCATTGTGGTCCTTCTCAACCCAGGCCATTCTGTGATTCTTCATTAGTCACTTAAAGAGCACCATACCAGCTGCCTTCATTACCATCTTTATATTCTTAAGTATGTTTTTTTTTTGCCTTTTTGCATGCCAGTTGATTATTCTAATTATTGCTTCCTATGCAGAATCAATATAGAGGCTCGCAAATCTCCAAAGATGTCACGAGCTGCACAAGAGATATCAAGATCACCAAGGTTACCAATAAGGAAACCTTCTATTGGTTCACCAAGCCTAACCCGAAGAGAGTTTCCTTTAGAAGATATTACTCAGGTATTGTGTGCATTGTTACCAGACCTGAGCCCATGTGCTGGTACACATTCAGTGATCCTGAATAATTTTTTTTCACGTAGTTACAGCTACTAGATGGAATGCTGCTATAATTGCATGATACAAGTCAATATTAATGTTTGGAAGTGTCAGTGGAATATCAGGCGTTGTTTGCTAAGTTCTGCCCCCAGTAATTTTGTCAGTGTGAATCCAAGTGAGAGGTTTTATATGAGTTGATGTTGTTGACAGTTTGAAAAGTATATGTAGAAATGTTTCTTACTCTGTTTTTCTGAGCTGTCCTAATGCCTCTGTAGTTCTCTGTTTTGCTAGGGATCTGCAGAGACAGGATTGCTCTACAGGGCCAAATGTTCTCTGTTTCATAATTGTGTGGAACAGCCTTAATTGGAAGGAAGGCAAGAAATTAGCACTTGGTGTTCTTTATGTTGTTCACATTCTGCGGGTAAATGAAACTTAGCAGCCTGTAAAACTGTCTGGATTAGATACACATTTAATTAATACCAGTCTGAATTCTTTTTGTTTTGTATTGTTTCAGCTGTTTTTTTCCATTCTGTCATTTCTCTTTCTCCTTCTTACGAAAACCTTATAGTAGGTCAGTTACATAGCAAAACAGGACATGAGACCAAAGGCTTGGATCCTGTTTTGATATGGACAGCTTAACTCTTGGCTTTTGAGAAAATCTTTTAATCTTTCATACCCATAATTTGATCACCATGGAAGCAGTGGTTTGGGAAACTGCTTTGGAAACTAGTTAAGAGTAATTCATTTATATTTTATTTATAGTTCTGTAAAGTGATTCTGAAGCATAGAACCAAAGGACAGACAGTATTATTTTCTGAAATACAAACTAGTTGGGCTCCTAATGTACAGAAGAAGAAAGCAGTCGTATTCTTCTAAGCAACTATCATGTTGTTTAGTACTTCCACTACTTCCACAGCTTTAAGTGATTGTTGTAGATGTAATTTCTGATGGTGTTCAGATATCAAAATGAGGCTTTTTAATGACTAGGTATAACAGTTGCTACATAAACACTTTAGGTATTTCAATTAAAAAAAAGACTGAAATTGTATTGACAGTATTATCAGTAGCATTATTGCTCTTATACAGATCTTACTAGGTGAAAATGATCTTGTTTTTTCTTTGTAGCACAACTACCTTGCTCAGGTCACATCTAACATCTGGGGAACCAAATTTAAAATTGTGGGTTTGGCTGCTTTCCTACCAACTAATCTTGGTGCAGGTAAAAGCAAATTCTATTTCCTTTTGCATATCAAGCTTTTTAACAAATAAGAAATTTACAACACAATACATTCTTCTTAAGTGATCAAAAAGCTTCTTTAACAAAGCAGTTGTTTTCTCTGGACAGTGGGAATTAGAATTTACAAAATTCACTGTACCTAAAAGAGATTCAGATCTATAAATACAATAATGAGATGAAAATGTTAAAAGTCTCAGGTGTAATAGATTAATTAACAGTAAAGTACAGACCTTTATTCTTACAGTTTATTTGAACAAAACCCAAGCTAATAGACAACATTTTTGCAAGGAAGATATGAAAATGACAGTAGAAGCGTTTTTTAAAAATCCGTTTTTTGTAGTAATTTACTTGCTAATTACACCAAAATAATGTAATAATCGCTCTTACAGACCATGCTGACGATTCTACAAGTCTCAGTGGATAGCATTATCACATGATTCTCTTTCTGGGCTATTCACAATCTGGTAGCCTTAAAAGTAGCGATTGTCTGCTCTTTTGATCTTTTTCTGGATAGGCCTTTTCTCCCTAGACAGTCCTACCGAAAGAAAATGGCTGAGCAAAGAACAGGGTATTTTGTAGAATCAATAGCAGGACTGAGCTCTGAACTGGAATACCAATGGAAGCTCTAAGAACTAATAACAGTGCTCTGGATGCAAAATTAAACAGATATTTTTTGTGTCTGTATTGACTGCCATCAAACAAGAGATGGAATCCTAGCTACTGGCAAGATGAACGCCTCTGAACCAGCCTTCAAGCAAAGATTGTCCTCAGGATTTGTCACACCACAGACAGCTACTGTAGGGCAGTTGCGCCTTCTGCTTACTGAAGTGTTACAGGGTGATTGATTCCAGCCACTTTGTTTTACAAGTCCGTTATCGCTTTTTGACATCCACATTTACAATGATTGCCAAAAGATAGTTTAAGAATGACTTACTGGGTCAGATCAGGTGAATTTCTAATTCAATATTCTCTCAGTTTCGGTGTAAATATGTAGAGAATTATATAATTGAAGAGTAAGTGTGCAGTGGTACTTCCTTCAGATACTGTCACAGTCTGCAGGACCAGGGTCCCAGGGACTACCTGAGCCAGGAGAGTTTCCTTTGTATGTAATAAGCAGATTTCCTTTCTGAGCACTTTCCCATTTTCCCCTGAGTTCTTATAAATCTGTGGCATCCTGTGGTGAAGAGTTCCAAGAGTAGAATAGAAAAATAATTTTCTTTCCTAAAAATAGATGCAAGTACAGATGAAGTAATTCATTATTTCCACAGCTTAACTAAAGAGATGCTGCTTCTGTTTAAGGAGAAATATCTGAAAGAAGCAATCCCTTTTGTCCTCTTTATGCAAAGTATTACATAGTGATTTGGTTAAGAATGTCTCATATATGCATTTGCTTATTAATAAATCACACAGAAATTGTAATAGCCCTTCTATCTGCCTTGAGTTAATTCTTTTATAGCTTTATCTGCTCCTTGTGTAACCATTTTTAAAAATTATTTCTTGTCACATTCTGTCTCCAGTAATATATAAAACCAGTTTGCTGCATCTTCAGCCCAGGCAGATGACAATCTATCTCCCAGAAGTGCGAAAGATTTCAATGGACTACATTAACCTGCCTGTCTTTAATCCAAACGTTTTCAGTGAAGATGAAGATGATTTACCAGGTAAGGAAGAACTGTAGGCCTCTCAAATTATGGCTCTAGCTACCTGCAGGACAGATCAGCTCCCTCTGATAAATACACAAATCAAAATCCCTTAGTCTGGTGGAATCCTGTAGAACTGGATTAGAATAAGATTAGTGCATATTATTTATTGCTTATAGAGCTGGTAAGTTTCATGTGAATTGGAACATTAATCATCTTCTACTTAGTTCACTAGCAGTTTTGTGTAGATTGGAGCCTTGCATTCTGCATCTTTGTAGAACAGAATTATATTGTGTTGGAAGCCCAAAGGGGTTGTTCTTGTGAGCTGATGGAAGCAAAGCACAATCTGCTGGCAGGAGCTTGAGCCAATTCCTGACTTACTCAGACACATGAGTGTTAAATGCCCTTTCGTATTTTTATCAGTAAAAGGGGCTTACAAAGAGGCTAAAATAGTAAAGTGTTATGTAAAGAAGGAGGATCAGAAATTTCACTAAGATGTAAGGTAGTGGGACATTCAAGCAGTACAGGGAAAGTTTGGATGCAGGTGATTCAAGTGTGATATATAAAAGGATAGGAAGTACTAAGAACCTGCTCCAATTAAAATAACAATAAAATCAATAGCCGTGAAGTTAAATTAATGCAATTTCAAAATTCTCATATTAGTGAGGGATTCATGTTTCCCACATTGTAGTTTTTTGGAACTATAGCAGTGGACTCCATGAACAGACAGCACTCTTTGAGGAAGAATAAGTGTGAGCACTGAAGAATTAAATTGAAAGTTCTCACATTATTTTGAATCTTTTGAGTGCTGAAAGCTCACACACTTGTGACTGACCCAAGCATCAAAGTAGTCCTCTGTGTTTTTAGAGAAATATTAAACTGTTTAAAATGAAGCCCATTTCCCATGTTTCAGGGCTTGTCTTGCTTAATTTGTGTCTACCTGATAATATATCTGTAGGATCTGAAGGAATAAATATTTACTTCAGAAAGATTTGAAGAAAATAGTAGAGACATTGATGATCATATATGTTATGCACTCAGCAAATTCTCCTATGAAACTTAGTTCATGCATGAAAACAGAAAAATTGAATAGAAAAAGAAAGCTAATATAAAGTTTTTTGTGTCTCTTCCTGATGTGCAATATCAATGCTTTTAATTTTATTAAAAGAGCTGAAACAGTGTTCTGAATTACAAGTTGGTAAGCATTACGGAAATATAGGGAAAATTGTGAAGAATTTTCTTCCTGCTTTTTGAGAAACATAATAAGAGTGATAATAGATTATCTTCCATAAGAGCCTTCCTCTTCTGCCCACTTTTTTCTTTCAAGTTCCTTCTGACTTGGCAAACAGGCTATTGAAACTTTCAAAAACCTCTCAAGAATTCTTTCTTAAAGCCAGTAAGCATACAATGGAAAAATGGCTTTATACGAATGGAAAAATGTATTGCAGTGTAAGTAATGATTACCTGAGAAATTTAAAGACAAACAAATGAAAAAAAAATAGCAGTAGAAAGTGCTGTTGGGCAGTGGAATTTGTGAAAGAGGTACTCCGGGAGAGGTGCTTTTTAATGTAGTCAGTAAAGATTTGGCAGGGCAGAAAAACAGTGGATCGATTTAACTTGCAAATTATGCAAACAAATAAATTAAAAACCATTGGAGAAATTAAAAAAAAAAAGTTGGATTTAAACACATTGGGATATTAAGCAACACCGTGACAAATGAGATGTTATTTGGATAGGCACTTAATACTCATGACAGCAACATTCCGGATTGCTCAAGCAAAGCTAACAATTAAACCTTAAGTTCAGAAGCCCAAATTGCTAACTCAGGATGGGTGCATGGCCTCCCAGCCAGGCACAGAATTGCTCTGCCTTAGGGCTGCTGAAATTTAGCTGTCAGCCTTCTGAAGGAACAAACAGAGGTACTGTTAAAACTTAACAGCATATCTGCAAATATCTGCAAACCTTCCACATTCCACTGTGGCTACTAATATTGATAAAAACCTAATGCTATTGAAAGTGTAATCACAGGGCATGAGTAGGTGACTAGGATTTTAATTAGAAATTAATTACGAACTAGGCAGTGACTGGATTAATTCTGACTAGTAGATCTCTTGCCTGATGAGATCTTGCAAACCACAGATCTCCACAGAATTTGCACACACAAATGATTGTAGATAGAACTCTAATTTCCTGCCAGAAATCTGCTTGATACAACTTGCTTCTTGTTTTGAGTATTTTTTTATGCAGAACTAGCAAAAATTCTGCAAGATTCTTAGGTTATCTTTTTGTTTATATGTTATTATACTTTTCTATCTATATTCCTTCTTATTTTGACTTCTGCATCTGCACTTGCTTCCACTGTTCTCCTTTTCCTATTGCCCTCTGGCTTTTCAGTGGTAGCTCCTCTTGGAATCAGTGCTTTTTGCAGAAGGAGTTGCAAGCTGTTGGAGCACATTCCATGCTTTCTGCTTACAATCATGAGAACTGCTGCACTGTCACTTGTTCACCACCACCTGTGGGAAACTTTTGTCTGTTTCTTTTCACATTTCTGATTGCAGCCTGTCCAAACATTGATTCTGAAGTTGCCTTGACTACAACACTTAATTCTTGAATCTCTCTTACTTCCCATCTCTTTCCTCACATCTTTTCTACACCAACCAGCTTTCAAAAACTTCTATAAGTTTTTTCTGTATTTCATTCCATCATATTCCTCTCTCTGTTTCGTATTCCTTCTCTTTGTGTTACAGGTTGCTCTGTCACTCACTGTACTCAAGGGATAATACTTGCCTTTTCCCAGCTGATAACTGTATTTTCCAGTTTGCCTAAGCTCACCAAGTCTGGGATTATTATGCTAATTAATATAGTGCTTTCATTGCTGATCTTCCGCTTTCTTCATCTTTTCTCTGGCTCTAGAGAGTGTCAGCCTGGGTCAGTGAGGGCTGTTTTGTGCCTTACCCCTACATAGCAGCTGCCCTAAAGAAAGCCTGGGAGCCATATACAGTAGCTTTAGGATTAGAGGAAAAAAGAGGTGCCAGCAGCCAGGGATCTATGGGTAGATTTTCTTTTGTATTGTTTGATTGTTGATATCTTTATCATCAAAACAACTTACCTGAAAATTAATGTGAATCTCAATTCTTAAAACTTTGTTTTGATTTAAGTAGTGGTCATTACAACTGGATGATGAGTGAGTGCTAGTTCAGACCCACCAGATAAACTCACTGCTCTGGGAAAGTTCATGGCAATCATAGTGTGGCCTAAACACGAGTGCTGAACTTTACTTCTGAAGCACCACTGCCACGAAGCTAACTTAAAATTGATCTCCAAATGTTAGAAATGTCTGTTGTGCAATGGGAGTCAGTGCAGATAGTCTGGCTTACTTGCTCAAACTAATGTCTGACCCACTGATTTCAGGGTCTGATAGCAGCCCTTCCAAATGCAGCTGAGCTCTTAAGTAAGTTCATAAAGATAAGCAGGCAGTTAAAAAAAGTCAAGGGTAAAACAAAATGACAAAGTACAAAAGACATGCAGTGGTCTTTTTTTTCCACTAACTTTAAAAACGAATTCCCCGCAGTTCCTGAATTTCATGTAAACGCTTCCATGAACTTTCCCAGTGGCACATTTTTTAGCTGCCCAAATATCTTCCTCAAAGTACTGAATAAAAGCAAAAAATACATGAAATGCCACTTCTGGAGGTTTTTCTGGTTTGACACTTGCTGTCCTTGTGCGTGCCTAAGCGCCATGCTTAGCAAAGGCCAATGGGCCCTGAACTAGAGCAAGCAGAGGGCAGGAGGCCTTGCCACATGCAAGGAGGCTAGCGAGTGACGGGCTGTATTGTTCTTTGCAGTGCCTGGAGCTCCAGGTGCCCCTGCCAGCAGCCCACCCTGCACCGTCAACATCCCCATTGCCCCCATCCACAGCTCGGCCCAGGCCATGTCGCCCACACAGAGCATTGGGCTGGTCCAGTCGCTGCTGGCCAACCAGAATGTGCAGCTGGATGTTCTGGCCAACCCTCCGGCCGAGACAGGGGGTGAGGGACCGGGACCCTTCCCAGGGGCACCAGGCCGATTCCCTGGCCCTGGGGCAGTGGCACCAACCGGGGGAGATGTGGCTCGCGCTGCCCCTGTACCTCCCACTA
>NW_011128316.1:0-2171 GCF_000146605.3 Meleagris gallopavo
AACAGGCTGCCCAGGGGGGTTGTGGAGTCTCCTTCTCTGGAGATATTCAAGTCTCGCCTGGACGCCTACCTGTGCGACCTGGTGTAGGGAACCTGCTTTGGCAGGGGGGTTGGTCTCGATGATCTCTAGAGGTCCCTTCCAACCCCTACAATTCTGTGGTTCTGTGAACATAAGCTAAACAGACTGCTAGATTAGCTAGGAGATGAGACACCAACCAAATCCTACGTACAATTCAACTACAGGAAATTTAGATGAAATCTTTTGTTTTCTATACAACGACTACGAAATATATCTTTCTTCACAGTCAGTCTCCTTTGCATAAAAATTCTGTGATACAGCACATCAAGAAGTGCTCACAAACAGCATACTGAAAGAGCAATAAGCAGAGCTTTGTGCAGAGAAGTTAGCATAAAGCAGTGTCAGGCAGCTGCTGTGCCTGCAGACTTGTCACACAGACCCATGGCTTTAGGGAAACAGGGCCTACAAAAGAGTGCATCTCCCCATCATTTCCCAAGGAGCCATAGAACCTGCACCACATACAGACCTCTCCAACATCCCATTACAGAAAACACTTTTATGAATCATTTCACCTGACAAAAATGAAGGAACCATATACTGCCTTATTTCAGGCCCCAAGTCTTCTAACTTCTGAACTCTCATAACAGAGATTCTTGCTACTATCTAATCTAGACCTCCCCTCTTTTAGTTTAAAACCATTATCACTTGTCCTATCATCATACTTCCAGACAGAGAGTCTGTTTCTTAGGTCTTTGCATCCTGAGTATGTTATCTAAGGAGACTGTTTGCTTTCTGTGTTTACATTTCTCAGAGATGTCAGTTTTATGATTATTGTTGCATAAAAACTTTGTGCCTAATAGTATTCCTCTGCATTGTAGCACAGAAATGTGTCTCCAAGTACTAGAAAACTCAAGAATCTTCCAGATTTTAATGGCTGAAGTATAATTTGATAGCTTGCTTATTTTCAAACCTCTTAATTCAGGAAGAGACATGCAGTTAAACAGTTTATTGCTCATACAATGAAAAATTAAAGAAATTTCCAGCTGAAAGCCTGGAGACTGGCCTAAAGAGCTATTTTACTGAAATAGTACTTAATTTTGTGATTGCAAAAAATTAATAAGGAAACTGAATTTGTGGATTAATTTACAGCTTTGAAAAGGAAACTCCAGGCACAGAACATTAACACCTGAAGGATCTGTTTTACAAATCTCAAATTGGAAAGCAAATACAAGTTCAATAAAATCTGCCCTTCTCCCCCTTCACCTCAGGATGTTACTTGAATTGCAGAGCATGGCTCATACAGAAATACTTGGCTAGCATAATATTCTCACAGAACATCTAAAATGGGAAAAGATCCAGAAGGATCAGGGTCTTGCCCTCTAGACCTTTCGCAATCTTTGCTGCCCTTTTTGGAGGTTCTCCAGTAGCTTTATATCCTTCTAATATTCCATTACATTAAGATAAACTAGTTTTGGAGAAAAAAGCAGTATCTCTTGTTTCTGAACAGAGACAAAAGACAGATAATTGTACAATCTGGACATTCTAACAACATTTTACTGGTACTGAATTTTGCACTGGAGATACTTATGAAGTACTGAGACAGAAGTTGAACTAAAATATAATTTCACAATTTGTTTTCAATTAACTTTTTTCCAGTCTACTTCTGCATGAAGAACAATGTAATAAGCCTTGAAAATTCATACCTGCCCATACTCTTCAAGATCTCCCTTTCCTTCTTCAAGTGTCACAAAATCTCCAGCAGGTGTCCTATGCAAAGACAGTCGGCCTTTCTTTGACCTTTTGTTTGGATCAGCTACTGGATCCTTGAAGACATTTACCTAAAACCAAAAGTACATTGGGCTTTGTTGGAGTTGTGTACCTTATGTAGATGGCAGTAATCTAACAGGAGGTATGAAAAAGTTTGTCAATGGGGAGGCCTCGGCTGAAAATATAATGGTAGAAGTAGTATAAGACATACCCCAAGACCGTTGGTTACCACGTAGCTACATTTGAAGGAACAGTTTAAGAGATCTCTAGTTAGCTTCTGCAACAAAGCTCCACCAGATCCAAAGGCAATATTTTCAATACTCCATTTATTCTTCTTCATTCCCTCTACAATCTAATAGAAAAAGAAAATTATGTTAGAATATGCT
>NW_011128317.1:0-2047 GCF_000146605.3 Meleagris gallopavo
AAAAAAAAAAAAAAAAGAAACAAAATGTAACTGAAAGGTTTGTCAGTAACTCCTAACTGTAGTATCTCTAAATGTTGGCAGAAAAAAGGATTTGATGAAATTTTGTATGTCTCTGAAATGGATCTAAAAGCTGTTTAGTGGCTGCTGACAGGAGAAAACCAAGATTATTTAGTTTGCTAAGGGGATCAATCTGTTGGTGGCAGTTGCAGAACAGCAAACAGCAGAGGAAGCTAAAAGGGTTTTGGAAAAAGTGGAGCATTTTGTGCCTTCTTGCAGTAACATGACACAGATCTGATTTTTTGCAACTCAGGGAGCTTTATACAATGCACTCCTCAGTACCCTATCAATTGATGGACTTGACCGGTTCAAAAATAAGTGAACTTGTAACAATTTTTTTCTCTTTTTTTGAAAAAGTTGTAAAATTTTGACATGATGAAACACAGAATGTTTTCCTGTGCAAAGATGAGATTGTGTGAGCCTGCCTTTGCTTTCTTTGCTGTGTTTGGAGTGCGTAGGTCCAGAGTTTAGGAAGAAGGAAGCTCTAAATGTTTACCAGCATCATCTTATGGTTTGTTGGAGGCAACAGTCTTGAACAGGTCCCAGAATAATGACAAGATTTTGGTGTATATTTAACATCAGTTCAGGAGGCAATAATTACCAGCAGGAAAGGGTTTACTAGCAGTGCTGCTCTTCCCAGGATCCCTTTCAGCATTCCTTCTGGGAAGGACAAGTACAATTAGTGTTGTCATGCCAATTAACACTTCATGGGCTGGTTACAGAGGGCAGCGTGTGAAAAAACTATCTCTGCATTCCAGTGTGGCTTCTGCATGGAACATTGTGCTGGCTGTGACTGCTGCTGGAATTGTGAAATGGGAGACTGCTTTGCATTTTGGCTTTTATTCCCTGAATAATGAAAGCTTCTTATGCCCTTGCTCAGCTTGAAGGAGGAGTTCCCCATCTGGTATGAGAAACCGGTGCTGGAAATAGTTCACCACAACACAGTATCTTTGGAAAAGTTGGTGGATGCAGCTTGGGTGGAGATCATGACCAAATTTGCAGTGGGAGAGGAGTGTGATCTTGAGGTACGGATGTGTTTTCTATTTGATCCCTTGCTTTTGCATGGAGCTGATCTGAGATATCTAAAGGCAGGAGTGGGTAAGGATAGATCAGTCACTTACATTATCAGAAAGATGGTGAGAATTTCTTTTCTGTGGAAGCCCGGTGACAGCACCTGCTCTCAAATGCAAAACAGTTCTATAAACAGAAGTGTATGGATGCACCACACTGATGTCATGAGAAAAAGGACTGACTTCTGTGTGTGTGGGGGGAAAATGAGGATACCTTTGTAATGCAGCTGAAGTATGTGATGCTCTATGTGTATATATTTAAATATATACAAAAATTCATATTTGTTTTAATTAGAAGTGGTTACAGTTTATAATCTGTTGTGATTTCATATAACATAACATGTTCCCAGAAGTGGCAGTCTTAAACTGTATAGATTGACGTCAACAGCTTGAATGTATTTAGCGATGTTCTAATAATTAGAAAAAACCCTCCAAAACAAGGATTGATTGGGAAAAACTCAGGCTTATTTAAAATAGGGAAAATCATGAAAAACAGTTTTTTGCTAACAATCTGTTTAGGATGTATTCTCTCTTTTGGAGCTACCAAAGTAACTCCTTCCTTAGACTGAGAAAGCAGCATTGTGAAATGCTGGAGAAACTTGTGGGTTGGCAGTTCTTGTTCTTAAGAATTTGTACAAAGTGTCCTGATAGGAGTAGGAGGGGAAATCTTGCAGTTGTTTCATGACAGAAATGATGAGCTTCTCTCAGTCAGGCATCCATTAAGTGTTTTGCCAAACCACGGTTTACAAGCCCATTTATTTATTGTGAGTTGTTTGTCTTTTCAGTGGGGTGACTTTTTTCTTTTCATAGCATTAGAACTCATTCACAGGTCTTGCTCAAGTTTAGTTTTTGTTGATAATCTGATGCAGGTTGGTAAGGAGAAAATGCTGCCTGTGAAAGTTGTGAAAACACATCCCCTG
>NW_011128318.1:0-2047 GCF_000146605.3 Meleagris gallopavo
GAGGTCTGGGAAGGGGTGGATCCTGGCTCCAGCCCTTCTGGTCACTCATCTGCATTGCATGCACCTGAGCTCCCCTGCCTTCCCACCAGGTGCTCCATCACTGCTTCACCTAAGCCATGACTTAACACTTCTAAGTGCACAAATAGTAACAACAGCACTTCACTTAGCACAGATAGTAACAAACAAAATATGGCAAAGACTAATGGGGAAAGGGCTGCAGAGAATTTAAACTCCTAACGAGCCCACTGGTCAACGCAGGTGTAAGGCTGCAGCCTACCTGCAATTTCCAAGAGGTGTTTTCTTTGGTTGATCTGCAGTTGAAGCAGTAAGTAAAACTTACTTTTTTGTTCAGGTGGAAAAAGCAACTCAAACCTGCAGCTCCTTTTCCTAGGCCAGTCACTACAAAACAGCGCTCAGTTCTAGGCTCACTGTCACTTTTTTCATGGCTCGACTTCTAAGAGATCTGAATTTTATGATAGTAGGACTGCATTAATAGGAAACCAAAAACAGTACCGTATTAAGAAGGTATGGCTAGCCATGTCACTCTGACACCGCATCTCACATTGCACAATTGCATGTATATTCTTCATCACAACATTTTCAAAGAAAATAGTCTTTAATATTCTATTCCACTTCCTCCCAGAACACAACTGGGGATTATGGCTCTGAACTCTTAAGTTCCAATCAATTTAATACAGGTTTACTTTCCTTAGAATATTTTTAACTTTCAAGAATGTTCATTTAATAAAAGCTCCTATTGCTGTAGTTCACTGTGCAAGCGTGAGAAACTATGAATGCAGCCAAGAAATGAATCATGGCTCCATTAGTTTACTTTCTCTAAATGCAACTAAATACGTATTGCTGTCGCTGTAGGACGTTATTTCTGCATGCTTTCAGTAGCTTCTTCCTACATACCTGCACATTCAAAAAATTACATGAAACAGCATTGCCAGCTACTGTGCAGGATGTGAATGAACACTTCACAATGAATTTCAAATCCATGGAGAAAATAACCTTGTAGTTTCATTCCAGGATAACCCTCTATCTTAGTATCAACTGTAGAAACATTAGTGCATGAAAGCACTCACTGTTAAAGCTTCTAGCAAGCTGTGACATTTTCTGCATAACCCAAATCCCCACTTGAGGAATTGTTCTGCTTGTGAAGGGACCTTAATTTTCTTGAGACAAAGCGAGAGTACCGTTTGTCTCCAGGCAGCGACCACTGGTACATGTGGAAAGTCATTATTATTAGCAAGTAACTTACTTGAATAGGAAGTGCCACTATCAATGCTTTCAACCAAAAGAATCGAATACTTTCTCTTAATTACTGTGTCTAATAAACCTGGACATGTCAAACATATAATGATGTGTATTTGTATGTAAGCCCAAGTAATAAAAAAAGCACCTTACGACTGCCTAGAAACAAGATTTCAGTTATATCTACACGATCATCCTGCCTCTGCCTTCTGCCTGCCTCACAGCCAACTCCTAAGAAATTATCAACATCTTCCTATCACAACACATCATAATACAGGATATACAATCAGATCTTCACATCTGAAAACTGAAGATCAGACTTCACAGCAAAAGGATTTTTCTCGCTATTTAAATGTTCTGAGCGTGTTGGCCATAGCTGGTGAAAGAAAACAACAGAAGGGGAAAGAAAACCCATCCTGAAACGCTCACATAGAATGATGTGAGCAACCTTCAGGAGAAATAAAAGCAAACAGGGAGAACAGACCCATTACTAGTGGAAATTGCTGCTTAGCTTAGAAACTTAACAGTGCACATTACCAAGACAGAGGAGATCAGGACTATGCTCACTGTTACAACACAACAGAAAGAAACACGAGAAGCCTTACACAAAAATTAACTCGAGCACAGCCACAGAAGGTTCAACCAATCCCAAAGTCAAGGTTTTTGTTTCGTTTCTTTTTTGAGTTTAGTATTCCGATAGACTCGATGCAACTTTCAACAGCAAAGTGTATCTTCACCAATTTGCTACTTTTACTAATACTTCAAATTCCAGATGGAAACAATTGTGGCC
>NW_011128319.1:0-1106 GCF_000146605.3 Meleagris gallopavo
TGGCTTTTTTAGAAACCTTGCTTGGTCAACCAAGAAAACAGAGACACTTCTGAAAAAATAAATACTTGCTTCATGGAGGTAGTGAACTTAGAAGTGATCAAACCAGAGCTTCACACCTGCTGATTTTTTCTGCAATCATTCTTTACTGTAAAACTCCTATAATCAAGGTATAAGTCACATCAGCCAGGAAGAGTTAACAATTTGATTATCACTCTTGCTTAAACAGCTGGACTATAACAAATCCTTCAAAAAGTAGGTGTTTCCATCATATACTTACTCCTGACTTTAAGATGTGTTCTATTTGGAACACAAACACTGAGTCAAATGTGAAAAGGTATTACATGACACATGAGGATCCTGCCTGCTTTAGCTCTCCAGTTATACACCGATTTTAGGAAAGCTAACATGTAATGGCACGAGAACAGTATAGCCTTTCCTGTAGAAATCTCCACAGCTGTCCATCTGAACCTCCCTTAAAACTGCAGTGCTTACATGGTACAGTCAATTATAATTGAAGAAAAAGAATTGGAAAACAACATATACAATTTTTTCTTGATAGCACATTATTTTGAATGAAAGCCATTCATTGCAGAATCGTTACACAAATATACTTAATGAGTGCCTCCATAATATGTACAGTACTCTGCAACAGCAAAATACCATTTTCATCCCTGCTGCTCCATGAGTAGGACACGCATCATACTGTCATGGTTTTATGATTGCTGGTTATTGGTATTCCATATCATAACATCATGTAGTGCAATGAGAGTAAAGAGTTAATGCTGCAGGTCCAGGAAGAGAAGAACTACTGCATTCCCCAGAGGACTGTTTGCTGTTCTGTTATCATTCCTGCTCAGGGGGAACACGTATAACCCCTGGCAAGGTCACCTGATGTTCCTTTGTTCCTTCGGCTCTCCTCCCTGCTCTTTGACCCGACTGCGCATCTCACCTCAGCATTATGGTGCGGCCTTTCCACCTTTCGGACACTCTCTCTCATCATATTTGATTTATTAGCTTCAATTCTAATTATACTGTAATATAGTGTGTTATCTTGCATTCCAATACTATATTTAGTAAATTAGTTTGTTTCTCCTCAGATCGCTGCC
>NW_011128320.1:0-6881 GCF_000146605.3 Meleagris gallopavo
TTTTTCCCCTTGCTTGCAAGTGAAGATCTCCCTCCATTTTGATGAAGTTCATGTTGGACAAAGTGAAAACATCTGAGCTGAGATTCTACTAGCTGTGAAAATCTCAGCTGTAACAATAGTATTCCTCTAGCAGCAATTCTTAAAGCTTGTTTATCAAAACCATGGCTTCTGCTTCTAATTTTTACCCCATCTTTCTGCAGCACTTTCAGTAACGGAGAATGGAAGTGGAGAGTTCAAACTGTCTACAGTTCCCCTGACTTTATATTTAAAAGTAAAAAAGAAAGAACAAATATTAGAGTGCTTCCATACAAATAAAAAGATAGAGTGAGCTCTAAAAACAACTAGAATAGCTCTTGGGAACAGCTTCTGTCTCTTGAATAAATACTTGCAGTTTACTGCCTTCTATACAACAAGGGCATTTTCTTTTCTCTGTCTTTCTTCGAGCCATATACACACAACCTTTAGGTTGTAAAGCAACAAAGAGCTTGATAAACCTAAGAATGTTCTTCCTATATGTGTTTCTGAATGTGTGTGATTTGGACAAATGTATGTTCAGCACATGCCAGGCAGCCAGCCTGTCCCTGCTCTCAACGTAGGGAGTGGGCAAGAGGCACAACTTGAAGCTTGGCAGATGAAAGGGACTGCTGGAAGACAGAACTGTAGGGACATAAGAGAAACTTCAGATCTTTCTCATCAAACTGAAGTACATACTTTTTCCTCCTCTATTCTCCACTCTCCCTCCTCTTTCTTCCCATCTGGCTGTGGCCTCCAGATTCATAGGTAGCTCTAGTACACACAGAACTAACAGTTTACCAAAATTTTCCCACACAATTCTTTCTGCTTTTCAGAAGGGGATTCATGAAATATTCATGTTAGCAGGAATGGCCATTATTACAAGAAACAAACATAAGAACAAAAAGAGGTCATACATAAAAACATATATGAAAAAGCACAAAATACACAAATCTACACACACACACACACACAAACCCCCCCAAAACAAGAACATACAACAAGCCTACACAAGTTGACATAGGCAGACAGACAGTTCTCAGTGCAGAACAACAGAACCCAGTAGTCACTGATGACTAACACTCTTAGCAGGATGATTTCTCCCTATAGATTGGCCAGTGAAGAGCTCCTAAGCCAGACGATATCAAGCAACCTTCTCCCAAAGTGTCACAGCATAAGAAGCATCAAGTAATGAAAGTTCAGAGTGAAATTGCAGAAGTTCAAAAGCACATCAGAAATTTTGATTTACTCTTTCAAAGAAATAGGATGTGCCACACTAATAAGTATTCCTTTAGGTTCCCAAAGTACCTATCCAAGAGAGCAAAAGAGAAAATATTTAGATGTTTAGCTCCTATTTTACTATCTAGACTAAATTATGAGATATTGGGAAGAATGTCTGTATGAGCAACAGGACGTGCTTGGTAGGAGAGAACCCCAAGAAAGAAAGTTGTTATTTAGGATAAACTAGACTATGGATTCAATCTAGTGTAGGCTATTACTACTACTTTTGGCATATCATATGTCTTGCCCTACAATGGAGTTTCCTGCTCTGAAAACAGACCTAAGATTTGTATTTTTGTTTTCAACAGGCAGCAAAGTTATGTGGACATCAGAATTGCTGAATATTATTGATGAATTTCTGAAAATCCAGCCTTTATTCTGCCTCTTAAATACTCTGAAATTCGTTGAGCTCTACAAGGAAGGATTAGATTTCTTGTTTATTTTACTGCTATAATAATATACGTTTTTAAAGGAAACTTCCATTTTATATAGTATTTTTTGAATATCTATTTCCAATTTTGCACAGAAATAACAATAGAAGTTTTGGACTTCAAAACAAAGACATACGTTCTAAATAAAAGCATAATTAAATTGTAGAAGGACACAATTAAGCAGCAATAATTTTGCTCCAAGAGCAGGAGATAAAGTGAGTCCAAATCTCAGCTGGAAACCTGGCCACTGAGCCACAAGGGAAACTTGCATTTATCAAGTCATGATATGAATAAGTATATTCTTACACATATTCTGAAGTTAGCTGCAACAAGGGTCAGAAGACAATGTGCCCTTCTGAAGTTGCCAGCTTTCCTCAACAAAGTGCATGAGGAATGGTTAGAAACCAATTTGATTGCTTAGGCATGGAAGAAGACATCAAGATAAGTAGTTAATTTCATGACAAGAGTTTCCACATGTGGTTACTTGGATGGACCAGAATCTGACAATTTAACAGCAGGGTGTTCTGGAAATAAAACCTTCTCTACCCCACAACACGATTCACTAGAACCTGGCTCTGAAAACCAGATGAGCTGGCTAGATGTGACGTGCTTTAAATTTGTCCCCAAGTTTGTCCCCTCATTTTGGCAAGGGTCCTCCAGCCCCTGTGATGGCACTACAGCATTGCATCAGCAACACACCCAGCTAATCACAAGAGATTTACAGCTGTGTCAGACTAAAAGAGTCTGGGTGAGGGCAGCTACACAGCGGAATATTTATTGTGCATCACTTAGGAGATGCAGAATATTGCTTGGACACTTTAATAGATGCATCAGTGTTAACTGATTTGCTCTGAGGCACCATATGCTAATCAAATGGGGTGCGATGCATAATTTCACATTAATGTCGTAATAAAGGAAATCTCAATGTGTTCTGTAATGTCTTTATGATTACCTTTAATTTCAGATAGCTAGTGAAGGAATGTGTGTTCAATACCTGGATCTGCTGTCTAATTACCTAGGATAAAACAAGAACCAAATGTATGATAAAAGGCCAGGGTTTTTACTGGAGATCGCTGGTGACAACATAACAAATAAATAAGTCTTACGATCTTCACAGGCCTGAAACACCACAGCCTGATCAGCATGAGAGATTGTTTTAGGTATATTTTGATTTCTTTTCATCTTTAGTCACCAACCTGGAAAAAGGAAATTTGTAGACACTGAGATGTACCTCAAAGCTGCTCTCAGGAGGATTAAATACATAGGTCCAACAGATGTTTTACATTTACTTCTACAAATAATTGTACAGTCTTGTCATTCAGTTCAGGACACCCCTTATGCTTATGACAGCCTTTCAGGTAGTCTCCCTAATTCTGATCATTCCTTTATATACTAAGTGTCCCTTACTAGTTTCCTACACAAGAAGACTGTACACTTTGAGTTATCTTTTGGGAGTTTGAAGCAATATATAGAAACTATTTTATGAATAGCTTTTGATGTTGAGAAAATCTGTATTTGTTGTATGTACTGCTCAGTATATTTTACAGTAGGAAATACCACCGTAGGTAGAACTGAGGAAACTGAGGCACTGTTCTGATCACTTGATTTGGGTGACAGGACTCAAGAGGTGGGATCATGGCATCAAGTCTCACAGATTCTAAATCAGTATCTGAGCAAGTAAGTGTTTGAGACAGACATTCTCATATTAAATAGCACTCATTGGGGAAAAAAAAAATAAAGAAAAAAAGAAAAAAAAAAGATTTGGTCATGTTGTATCAGGTAAAGGAGAATCTTGTACAAACAAGGAATTGATTGTAATTGATGTTCCTGTTTATAAAGATTCTCAGCCCAAATTTGGTGCTTCTGTATACATACACAAATCCTCCTTTTGTAGTAGAAGTTTTTAAGACTGCAGCCTGAAGGGAAGGTTTTCAGCTGAGGTGATGAAATTGAAAACAAAACAATTGAAAATCTCTGCAGGAGCATACCTGGCCAGACCTGCTCAGAGATGACGTGCAAGTCCCTTCACACAGCCACACTCTGAGGTGTTTTCTACCTAAGTACATTCATCAGGTGGACAAGAAGAGAGTTATTTCAGACTGCCATTGATGAAACTAAGATTGGGATCTTGCCATTACAACTGAGACAGGGAGGAAGGAAATGAAAGAGTAAATTCTGGATCTCGAAGCTAACTATAATCTGCTACACTAGCATAAATCAAACAAACAAACAAACAAACAACACTCTGCAGGTCAGTGGAGTCACACCAGGGTAGAAGTAGTATAAAACTAGATGAAATCCAGACCCGGGAATTAGAGCAGCAATACTGTCTGGGTCCTATGAGACAGCCAGAAACCCCCTGACAGAATAAAATCCTGATACACTGCAAGAAGCAACCTGCAAGTGAGTTCCCTATCGGCATCATTACTGCATTCCCCAAAGCAGAAATCAGAAGGCTCTTTCCAGAGGAGCGAAGTTGTAGAAAGAGGCTCCATGTTTAATGACACCAGAGAAAGTTTTGCCTGATGTGGAGACAAAGAAATTGGCTCTTGCTGACTTGGTACCAACACAAACTGGGACTGGCACAAAATTAACGGTCAGATGGTGTGTGGGGCAGATGGAGAAGCCATTTAAGCAGTGGAGCCAATTAGAGAGCAGTTTTAAATTTTTTGTACCCCTGACTTCTCAGTGTTCTGAATTATGGGGACATATGCTCATTACAATTTGTTCTTCCACCCTCCAGATTTATAGACAATACTGAAGAGGTGTTCAGGATCAAACAGAATGAAATCAACCAAACAGCCTTGGGGACGGTGTTCGCCTCAGACAAGAAGCAGATTTGAACTCTTCACCTAGGCTAAGAGTTATTATTTTGGCTATTAGTGAATTTTAAGTCTGGACTTTGGATCCAGTTTGGATCAAGAAGCACAAAACATTACTAGGTGCAAAAATTTCCTCCTCCCTCTTCTTCTCTTTAAAATTTACATCTCAAATCAGTGTAGTTGTACATCTCAAGGGCAGTAACCAGAACTGCAAAGACTCCAAAATTGTACCTGATACAAATTGAAAGATTAATACCTATCATTTTTCACAGATTTCCCAACATCACCTGTATAGCTTCTGTGGGCCTAGACAGCAAAACAACCCTAAATAACACTTCTTCACTATTTCAGCATCATGATAACTTTCTGCAAATCTTTTACCATATATTGAAAGTTACTGCTCCCAGTGGTAGCTGTAAGCCATCCAAATTCAGATGTTAAGCAACTCTTTGGAAGCACATCTGCCTGACATCAATATTATGAAAACCAACAGTCTGATTGTCTGTCATTTTTTTATTAATTCCTAACTTTACTTAGATATTAAAAAACTCCATTCTGTACAAGTTATGTCCTTTTCTGTGTTAAAATAAACTCTAATGAACATGAGGATGCCCTGATTCCTGAGCTCTGTGCACTGTTTCAATGTGGGATGCCTACCAAGGTATCAGTGTTACCAACTAAGTCAGCTGGATATTCAAGAAGAAACATGTCACTGACACATATGGACTTCTCAGTGATAACACAGGCCAGTGGGTCGTGAAGCAACTTAGAGATGAACCTCCAAACAAATCCCAAAAGACAGTAGAAAAGAAAGATCCTGGAAGAAACTTGAAGCAAACACAGACAATGAAAAGAGATTATAAAGACATTTAAAATTTTATGACTTTATAAGTGTAAGCTTATTCCCCAGCACAGTACTGAAAAACATTCTCTGATAATAGATATATAATGTCTGCTTATGCTACAAATACTGCACCGCATATCAGAATAGAAAATTAAACATAGCACTTCAGCCCAGCTTCAGATAGAACTTAAGTTGAACCTGAGTATTTCTGGGTTTGCCTAATCTGTATTTCTAATACTGTTTGTTCTAAGTCAGCAAGCTCTAGTTTCCACAGGGAATGTTTGAACTTAATTCCTAATCTATGTGAGCAATGGCAAGAAGGTATGAAAGTGGGAACTATAAATCTAACACATTTTATTTTATTTTATTTGTTTTATTTTATTTTATTTTATTTTATTTTTTTGATTGCTTGCTTATTCCATAGCTCTAAGCACTGCGGTTTCCACAGAGGATAGCAGCACATTGCCAGCAGCATACCTAATTAATTCCTCCTTGCTTGTTCCATGTGGCTTCCTCACCTCCTTCCCAGCTGGCCCTAGACCCATTGCATATCATCAAGATAGATTCAACATCATTAATTTAGACCAAGTAAAAAGTTGAATTCTTTAATTACAGTAAAGTGCCAAAGCTAATGTGAGTCCAACATCAGCTAGGCCACATTAGCTCATATCCTTGGGACTGTCTTTCAGGTTTCCTCTCTCTTTTCCCATCAAATTCAATGGAAATTTAGTTGTCCAGTCTTCAGTGGTTGACTTTTAGATAATAAAGAGTTATATAATATTTGGCATTTACTCTGTGTATTTTCTTCCCTAAGAAGGACTCAAAAACTCTCTACATGTTAAGACTTGCAGTATTCTCAATGAGAAAGTAAGCATTATCCTCATTTAATTAATGCATTACCAGAGGCCAAAATGTGATCTAAGGAGACTTCAAGACACTTCAAGACACTGAACTTACTTAGATTCTGGTGAAGATAGTTGGGATATGAACACACTCAGCACCAAACCACATGAGCCTCCCAAACTAAGGTTAATTTTCAGATTAGAAACTCCAGTCCAGTGTTCTTCATTGAGTGTTTCAATCAATGCCTTCACACACAATTGGGTCAAGAATCAAATGGAAAAAATAACGAGGTATTTTGAATTAATTTGTGAATGTATGTAAGTATGCCAACCAGTCTTGAAGAGAGTTTCAGAAGCACACAGACATGTATGTCCCTTTCTTACAGTCAGTCAGTCGTGTCACACATGCTGGCAGAAATGATAAGCAGGAAGCCAGAAAACTTCTTAGGACCTGCATCCAATTTCTGCAGTGACCAGGGCTTAATATATGAACTTGAGATAGGAAATTGCTCTGTGTTCCTTAATTCAAATTGTATCTACTTCCATGACCTTTAGTAGCTTTATCATCAATGTATTGCCTAAAAGTGGGTAAGAATGAAGGAAAAATAGGCACTGTTATATAGCTCTCTCTCTATAGCTATATATATAT
>NW_011128320.1:17594-21800 GCF_000146605.3 Meleagris gallopavo
TTTTTTTATTTTATTTTCTTCTATTGTCTTTCTTTAGAAACAAGACCATCACTTCCACTCCCCTCTCCCTCCCGCCCAGCAAGCATGACAATCATTGGTGCATACCCTGAACCAGAATCACCTGAAGAATTTGAGGTTTTAGTTTTGAGAAAAGGATATCTGAAACTGTGGCACTTTTCAATGTGGGATGAAAGAGACAGAAACAAAGACTGCCCTTAAGAAGTGTTGCAGAAAAAGTGCCTTTTAAAAGGAGTATGAGAGAGAATAAAAATCAGGGACTTGAGGATGGGATAGAAGTGGATGGGGGATAAGCCAAGCTTCTTTCATTCTGCACTAGAAGCTGCACCACTGAAGGTACAAAATGCCTCTCTAAACTCAGAAATCTCCATTATTTCCCCATTTCTATTGCAGTTTTGCTCAGTGCAGTACTTTATTAGGGAAAATGAATGCCACCATGAGCTGGGGAGAGCATTCCCAGCAGGAGCCGAGTCTGTACAGCCCTATGACCAGACATGGCAGGACAAGGCAGAGTGAAACAAAATGAATTGTACCAATATTGCTATTATCACATTAGCACAGGCTCCAAATCCTTTTCAATTACAAGCCCAGCCTGGGATCAGCCTTCTCAAACAATTCATGGAAAAGCAGGCAATATACTTCTCCCTAGCTGTCAAATCGCCCTCTTTTCTCAAGCAAAAGGCAATTTTTGCTTTCAAAGAAGTGAAAAAGAAATTTCACGGGAAGCTGGCATTTCTGTTTAAATAATGAAATGTACATCAATTCAATTTTACTCATCAAGAACAGAGGAGCTTTAAGAGTGCCCTGAATTTTCAGTCTTCAGGTGGCCACTGATGCCCAAATTAGCTCTGTTTCACAGCTGTTATTAGTAGTGCTTTGTGCCTGCTTCACAACTAACAAAACAGTTTTATATTAACACAGGGACCTAAATAGATTTGTCCATTAAATGCTAGTACATTAGACCCAAGGTGTCCCTTACAAGTACCCCAGTGGAGTTTTCTAAACAATCTTGGCTAGAGCAACCTTGGGAGGCAAGTTTGCTGAGAATCATCGCTTTTAATAATAATCCTTCCAAGACTGAATAAAGGGTCTAATGCACAGTAGTTCTGGCTAAAGCTATGCCATCCTAGAAGGAAGATGGAAAAAATAAACTGATAGAAGTAACATAAAGGAAAAAAAAAGTAAAAAATCCCAGCACAGAATTACATGGTCAAATTTAAAATTCAAAATACATTACATTAAGTAGTGTCTTTAATTGTGTTGGGTCTTTGTTTGTTTGTTTGTTTGTTTTTGTTTGATTGTTTGTTTGTTTGTTTTCCTCCTGCTTGGATAATGATTTCGCAGGTACTTTACCTAGTGGCAACATTTTTACTTCTTTTGTTATTATTATTTTTTATTTCCAGCAAGCCTACTTTCTCAAAGGAAAGAAATCTGAATGGAATTAAGGATGTATGATCACAGGTAGCAAAATTAATAGACACAAGGACAGAGAGTTAACAAAGTTCAAATGGTTTACACTGTCCAGGAACACTGGCAGAAAATATTCTGTGCAATGTATATTTATTTTTATTGTGCTAGATCTCTATCCTGATTGATGCCATTTTTCACTACCTTGGTTGCGCCAATGATCCATAACAGAATAAAAATATTCTCTAGAAAGTCATACTAGATCAATACCATCTTGAAAGAGAAGTAGTGCACGAACATAGCCAGCTTGAATGCAAACACCCACATATATAATTTTTGTTCACAACTCTTTTCTGAAAAGCATTTACCAGACAGGAGGTTTGCACAGCATACTGAACAAGGGGACCATGTTGTGAACACCTGTGCCTGATCCTTTCCTAAGCATTTTTGAGACAGAGACTTCCAGGAAGGTGAATTCAGGCTTCCTATATTCCATGCCAGCGCTAGGCTAGCGAGGATAAAGATATCACATTGTATAATGTGTTGAAGAGCAGACTGATGCTTTCAGCAAATGTCTCTCAGAAATCTAAAACCCAATAAATGAGTTTTAATTTACTGAAAATGCCATGAGGATTATGCCAGGGGACAAGTGGGAAAGTTCTGCTTTTAATCCTGCTTTCTTTTTTTTTCCTTCTTTCTCTTTTTGCTTGCTCAGTGGTATTCATAAAGTATTACCACCCAGGGATAAAATGAAAGAGGTCCAAATATGATGGTAGTTTCTATATCACTACCTGAGCCTAGAAGAGGCCAAGGGGGAACGTACAATGTCTGCTCCGAAAGTAATGTCATCTATTTTATTCTGCTGGCCTATCGCACCAGAAGTGGATGGTGGTGGCATGGCGATAAAGGCTGAAACTTCCCAAAAACATCCCATTGCATTTTGTTGTTTGCTGCACAACAGATGGCAGCAGGGGTACGGTGTGACAAAATGGTGTCTGACATGGGAGTATGTATGAAGCAAAGCTCTGTCATTAAATTCCTGCATGTGGAAAAAATATCACTCATTGACATTCAGTGATGCTTACTGAACATCTATGGAGACTAAACAGTGGATGTGAGCACAGTGAGGTAGTGAGTGGTGCATTTTAGTAGTGGTTGCAGCAAGAGTGAGTCTCTTCTGCCAGTGCAGATGTTTACAACCACTGCATGCAGCTCTTGTTTATCTCTGGTGAAAATACAAAACTAGTGGTGCCGACTGTTTTGAAAACTAGTGTTTTGCAGCTGAGAATTTGTTGTCTCAAACAATGTTATTGTGTTCTTCATATCTGTTGTAGTTTCCATGGAAATAAATAGGAGGAATTACTTTTGGAGCGACCTACAAGCCTCTTACCAAGCTTAATATTTTCAAGGAACAATGGCCATTAAACTCCCACAGAGCTGCTGGGACAAGCATTCTCCTTTCATTAAGAATCAGTCAATGCATCTCCACTTCAGGAAAAATCAGTCTCCAAGCCTCAGCCATGAGTCTTTCAGAGAAGAGGGCTCGTGCTCTGCTTTTCTGGTTCCCTCCTTTGGCCTCAATGCAGTAGACCAGGATGCTAATTGGAAAAAGCAAGGCTAATTGGAACCAAAAAGACAAAAGAAAGTGTGGGGGAAGCACAGGAAGAGAGAACAATAAGTTAAGAAAAAAAAAAAAAGTAAATTCAAGCACATAAAAAACATTTCTGCCTTACTGTTCCTAGGTAGGATCACGTAACAGTGGCGCAACAGCCCAGAGGCTACAGGGGAAAAAAAAAAAAGTGTATAGCAATGAAAATATCAAACCCTTTGTGTACCATCAAAACAGAAACCAAGAAACAAAGTTAAGATGCTAAACAGGTTTGAGGAGCAGTGAAGCATGCAGCATGTATTTGACTTCCACCTTCTGGGGAGTGCAAGGAGGCATGACTGAGATCTATTAAGTCTAGCAGATAGACGAATGCTCCGCAGGTGTGTACAGGACACAAGCCCTGAAGTTCAGACTCAGCCAGATTTTGAAGTGGCATCCCACCAGGCAAACATGCTTCTTCCCTTCCCTGTAGAGGGAGATACCCTTCATCTCTCGGGAGAAGGTGCCATAACCTTTCTCATTGAGGACTCAGAAATGCTACAGGAGCTCATCTTTCCGCTGGATGCTTTTGTCTCCCTCACCCTGAGACCAGTCTAAGTTTCACCCATCACAGCAGGGAAATGCCATTGCATGCAAGCAAATCACAGAATACCTGAAATTTCTAAGAAATCTCACCAGTGTGACACCCCAATTCTTCAGAACCTCAGGTGCAGTGATGTTTATTACAGCCTGCCAAAGGGGAGATGCAATCAACAAGACCTAGAGATACTGAAACTCAGGATTTCCTTCCTCCAAATGAAGAGCTCTTTTGTGCTTAACTTCTCTGATAAGAATTCACTGCATTTCTCCATATCCCAGCATGCATATGCAAAACAAGAACTTACAAAAATGAAGGCGCCTGAAATACTTTGATTTCAACAACCCAGAGATGACCGCTTCCTTCAGAAACAGAATTTTTGAGGCCCACATTTGTGCTCCAAGAGATTCATTTTTAAGGCTGCTCAGACACAAGGACAGTTAACATTATGAAGCATATCCAAAGCCCGCAGGAACATATTCAAATATTTCAACAAAAAAGGTCAGGCTTTTTACTTTATATTTTTCCAGAAAAAAAACTTATTTTCACTTAATCAGAAATCTGAACATTTGTAACACAAACATAAGATACCTAA